>NC_038244.2:36274143-36556095 GCF_000004515.6 Glycine max
TATATATATATATATATATATATATATATATATATATATATATATATATATATATATATATATATATATATATATAAGCTATAAACTCATGCTACTCATGTTAGAATCAAACTAAATTAACAAATCTTTATTTTTTGGCTGTAACAATTTGCCTGATGGTTTATCTTAGTTTTAAAATTGCTCAACATCAATATTGTTAGGTGTCAAATTGATCAAATATTGTCACTGTAGTTATTCTGATTGCCACATGCGTGCATGCTATATATCCAAGTCAGGGTAAGGCATGAGACAATCCATACAATAACTAGGGATTTATAACAATATTCCTGTATCCTGACCCGTAGTTAGGATTCAAACGCGTGTCCATTTCCGGTTACATACTCCTCCATTTTTAAACAACAAATGTATTCATTAAATGCTCCTTTATTTGTAATATATATAATTTTAATAATTATTTGTGAGGATAGCTTCTAGACCTTTAATATTTTTATACCGTTTTAATTTATTCTGGTACTAATAACGGAGGATTAAAACCCGGTAGAATTGACATGTCATGAGTGTTGAAGAAGTAGATGATAAAAGTTGTTAGAGTGAGGGTGGCTCGTGATAATGTAACGTTCAAGAAAACTTTTTTTTAAAACTATGGTATCAGTATAAAATTGTTCTGATAAGATGTGATAATTTTTTTTAAATTATCGGTGTTCTTTCTTCTATTATGATTTATTTCTGGAGTCAGTCAACATTTAAATTCTAAATTATCTAATTAAAAAAAATACAAATCACTTTACTTGCCTTAAACCGTTGTTGAGACCTTGTTCCTATGTAATATGTAGTAGTAGTATGTATGATATGGTATGGTATGGTATGGGCATGGTTTTTGGTATGCTCTCACGAGAATCCAACCACCCCTCTCACGTGTTTTTCTCTCTCTATGCTGGACTAATTGGCTAGCTGTTTTCTACGGCGCTGCACGTTTCTTCACAACCCACAAAACTTTGGTCGGTGGTTTCCATTCCATGTATATAGCTAGCTTGTTGTCAACTAAACTCAAATACTCCATACTCAATTAATTCTTTGATACACATATATACTAATATACTAATCCCTTAGCTTAGTACATGAGTCTATTTTTATTTTTTTTTGTACACTTGTCCCCACAAATCTCATAACTTAAATCTAGGCAAATAATTAAAAAATAAAATACCTTAAAATTTATAATTAAATAGTTAATAATTTAATGGTTATACTTATATGATTTTATTTTACAATAATGTCTAATGATTCTCATTTATACATTCCTTAAATGTGTAACACCAATATCAAGTGAGAAGAGGGGATGTTTATAAAACAAATCTTAATTATGTAATTAAAATAGATGACTGAAAATTAGATTCAACTAAGATAATTTCACTATTTATATATAATTGTAAGATTAAAGTTATCATGTCTCAACTCTCATGTTGTCGCCAGATATTAGGGGTAAGCAAGATGAAGCATATTTATTATTATTCTTGACTCCAAATTTTGATTGGACCACTTATTTAAATTTAAACCTAACCTGATTAAGACATATATGTGACGAAACTGGCTCAACTTGATTTTTTAATGCAATATATCAATCTTAATCAATATTATGTATAATTAAATTATAAAATAAAAGAAGTATAAAACTTAAATTAAAGTATATTTTACATATATTTTAAAATAAACAATTTTATTAAAAATATAATATCATATTATATAAAATATTATCTATCAAATAATTTTATTATTATTAATACACAATTGTTAAAAAAATATTTTTTAAAAAGAAAATTAAACACTAAAATAGGTTAGAACAACTCAAAACATAACCGCACCGGACCATTTTAAAGAATGTACCATGTCTATGTTAAAAATCAAAACCCGTTTAAATTAATCTCGAGTCAAATTGAATTAGCAGGTCGGGTTTGGTCATGCTTACCCTACTAGATATGTTTCAAAGTTTAAATGTTTAATTTGGAATAAACCATCTATCAAAAGAAAATGTTTGGAATAAACCATCATTAATTTTTTGTCCCTGAAATATCACTTTCTCTCTAATATAGTCCTTAAATTAATGAAATAATATTACGTAGTTTCTAAAGCATTGACTATATCCATCAATTCAGTCTCTGGTTAATATATTTTACTAACATTTGAGGGATTAATATAATTTAAAGAATTTCTTAAAACTTAAGTACTACATAGCATGATTTCTAATACTTTAGGAATTATTTTGTATAGTTTCATTAGTTTAAGTATTATTTTAGGAGAACTGCAATACTTAATAGATTAAATTAATGGTTTATTGGTTTAATTTGCTGATTAACACATAATAATAAATGACTTAAATATGATATCTTTGTTTTTTTTTATTAGTCTTTGATAATTTTTATTATTATTTTGAGTTTTTAATATATATATATATATATATATATATTATTAAGATAATATTATATTATCATTTAACTGACGACAAAAATTTAAAATAACACTTTTAATATGTCAGACTTAGAACAACAATTTATTTATCGGACTAAAACAAAAATCAAATATATATTAAAGAAATAAAAGTTATTTAAACAGTAATAAATTAACTCATTATCTATTATACTGTACTATTATATGCTGATAATTCAGATCCTTTTGGACATAGGCACATAGCTAGCCGGAAATCACAGGCCTGTCCTAAAGAATTGTGCTACTGCAAATATATAACATGGCAACTGAGCCACTGAGATGCATCTCGATCTCAATTCTCAAAGTAATTAAATATCTTTATTATTATTATTATTTGCTTGTATATTATGGGTTCTTTTGGTTCCCAGAAAGGTACTGTATGCTATCAACTAAGCTACAACAAGACAGACAGATTAATGGTTGATCACGATCGTTAAAGTCCTGTTATAGATTGGGTATCTTTGCAGTAACAGGAGGTTTCACACTTGTACTTCCTTCCATTATGTCAGACTCAAATATAGAAACAAACGTCAACTACACTGGATTCAAATGTGATAAAAGGTTATTCCTTTTATCTCACAAAATCACGGCACATTGTATGAGCCTCCCAAATGTGTGAGATAATTGGAAAGGGTTTATAATTTATTAATATTTTTCTAGCCAACTATCTTCCTACTTTACTAAAGAAGGTTTTGTTATCGGGATATTAGGTGATAATCACATATTCATTTCTTTCAAAATTATTTATTAAATATTTTTTATTATAATAAAATTTAGACCTTTCATGCAAATGAAAATTATGCAAGACTTTTTCATTGATAAAAATATATCCCTCCATGAATATTTGACCAAATTTTAATCACAAAAAATATTTATTTATCTTAATACAGTTTTATTTCTTATGGCATTTATTTATGAAAAATATTTAATGAATAAGTTATTTTAAAAATAATTTAATTTAAAATAGAATTAATCATAATAATAAAACTTAAAACAAAATGAATGTAAGTAAATGGCTTAATATATTTTTGAAAATAATTAAAGTTAAAGGAAAGTATTATAATGCAAATACATTTTGAAAATAATTTAATATGAAATTAATCAAATTCTCAAGTATCAATTCACATACTTATACTATGATGATTAATTATTAATAAAATTAATAAATATTCCACACATTTATAATATCGTGATGGATAAAAAAGTTTAAGCATTCCATTATTTTTATTATTGTCAGAGATTGTGCTTAAGAAATAAAGTTTGTTTGTTGAGTCTATTTTATGTGCACTTGTATGATTTTTCCTACTTGTAAAAGCATAATGGGAACTATGAGTTCAATCAATCACCTTTCTGTTTGTAGCAAAGCAAAACTTTATAAAGACTTGTATTATTTTTTGCCCAATCTGTTGTTGAATTGAGTGACAAAGAAAAGGGTTGAGGTAGGGGCCATGCCATGCATGTATCATTGATTGATAAAGAAGCATGTACCTGGCTGCAGCCCAAATCAGACCATTACCAACCAACCAGTCTATTGCAATTAACTAAAGTTAATGATGTGAGATGAGCTAGTGTAGATAAAGTGTGGGAAAATATCACACGTGTAAGGTTTTTTTAGGGCTCTTCAAGTAAGTTAGAAAAAGGTGCTCTTAATCTCTTTACTTCTAAAGGGACGTTTCAAGGAAAGAAATAGACAAGGTGCTGGCAGTGCACAGTTGTGCACCCTTTACTGACTCAGTTCTTCCATCTCCTACATCCATGCTCTCTTATTGTATTGCTCCTATAGTTTTGTTTATTTTTTTGCTGTGGCTGGTTCCACTTGTAGTTGTAGCTTAATTATATTTTATTAGTTACACAATATTATTTTACCATATTTTTATAATACTATTTTTTTTTATTTCTTTCTACTTTACTGACAATTTTATAACTTGTACTTAGCTCACCTTTTCTTGTCTCTTTTATATTGGACATTTTTCTATGATAAAAGTTATATATATATGCAAGCTCACTCAGCATCTTGATAAATATAAATGTTTCAAAAATGCTTTTATGCCCCTCTTTCAACAACAACAAAAAAATCCACACGTCAATGAGGATATAAAATCCTTCTAGAAGAGAAGAAATAAGAAAGAAAAAAAGTTATAATTCCGATGAATAATGTAATAGAAAAGATGACAAAGATGAGGGCAAGATAGATGATAGTGCATTAAATTTCAAAGAATTATGGTTAAAATTATAAATAAAAAAACTGTTCACACTACAAGGAGGGTGCATGCACTCTTCTTGGTAAAGGAAAAGAGATATAATAATAATAATAATAATAATAATAATAATAATAATAATAATAATAATAGATGATGTAATAAAAAAGTATAAATAAATATGAAAATCGAGACGTTAAAACATCACAAACTATTTCAAGCTATTATTCGGTTCAGAAAGAACACATATTGAGTTTGAGACTACTTATGAAAGACTCTTTCTGATTCCTTAAATTTGACAGTTTGTGCCTCAAATTTATATTCCTATAGATTGGTAAAAGTTGAGATACCCTTTTGTATTTGGGGGTACTCTATAAGTTTTAATTATAAAAAAATATTAGCGCGAAAACATTAATTTTCAACAATAAAGTGAAAATGATGATAGTTTTGGTCCACTTAAAACGTTTGTGGCTAAAAATTTGCCAATTATATACAAACAAAAGTGTCAAAATCAACGTATAAGTAACTTGAAGGAGAAAGCAAGGTCTTGCATGTATGACGAAAAAGTTTGTTAGACATGTCTCAGATTGAGATGAAAATGCTTTTGTTTTGTTTTTTTTTTTTTTGAGAAAAAAAAAGCCGATCGAGTTACTAATTATGCAACAAAATATATTTATTATGTTTGAACCCTGCAGTGACTTGATTTTCATTTCTTCTATTTTTAGAGTTTAATTATATAAAATATTTTATATTGTCAATCGATAAATAATTATATATATATATATATATCAAAAATAATTATTATATAAGTCAACAAATTTATTTTATATAATAATTTATAATTAGATAAAAGTATAAAAATATTTACAGTAACATAAAAAATTATTTACAATATAAATGAATACACTTATCCCTTTTTATTCATTGAAGAGTATCATTCATTTGAGAAATACAAGTTATTTTCTTTTAAACTATAAACATATTAAAATAAAATCCCTGCTCTCCAATCATTTTTTATATAAAATGAATACAAGAAATTATAACATTAGTGAAAAAAAAATTCCTTACTAAGCCCAGTTTTTTAATTGTCACTGATTTGGAATCACTAAAATTTTAGTGACAAATTTTCAAAAATTACATGTTTTCTCTTATCACTATTATTAAGTTTCTTTTAGTGAATATCTATGTAATTGTAATATATAAAGAGTTTAATATATATGCATAGTTAGTATAATTTATTTTACATATATAGTGTAAGTTTTATATTATTAACTAATTAAAAATTATGTTTGAAATCATCTTTAAAGAATTATTAAAATTAACAAATTTATTATAATAATTTGTGATTAAATAATAATGTTAAAATATCTTATATTTTATTTATAAATATTGTATTTTCTCATATATTAAAGACCTAGCTATTTATTAAACTTACGAGGCTTTTACTACTGGTGACTTGATTAATTGTTTGGTTGACTACAATTATGAGTGTATGTGAAATAATACTTTCGCAACATTTTTTCTATTAAAGAAAATAAAAGAAGAGTGAGATAGAATTAATTAGAGATACTAATATATATAAAAACAATGTTATAAAAACTTTGGGAGGACCTAAAAAAAAACTTTAGGAGGAAGTAACATTTTTCTGATTATTCTTCAAATTCCAATACACATCTCTCATCATTAAAATGAACCGTATGAAGGCCTAATTTTTTTTGTTGTTAGTAGTATTATAGTAGTGGGTCTCATTATACTGCCATAACAGTTTTGCATCATCAACCTACGTTTCTCTCGTTTACTTGCATTCTCTCTCTGTTTCATTCTCTCTCCACATAGCATCCACGGTATCCTCTTTCTAGTGTGATCTGTCTATTGTATTCGATATACATATGTCAAAGCGTATGGCTTTTCTTTATTCCCTTATAGCCTTTAAAAGGCCATTTCACTCACCTCATACATACATACACACACATAATATACCATCCATATTCTCAATCACCCTCTTTGATGAGAATCACAAGCCCCCATCAAGATTTCTTCATTACCCTCTTCCTTCTTCTTCCATGAAACCATTCAATTGCTTTAAGAAACCAAAACTGTTTCAACCTTAATTTCCCAACCCCCCAGAGTTCTCTCTTTCTCTCTTTCTTTCTTTTTTTTTTCTCTTTGTTCTCTCAATGGCAACAGCACCAGCAACAAAAGACCAAGAACCCACACAAGGCCGAAAATTCACCACCACCACCACAACAACAACAACAACAACGAGACCAGCGCCAGAACAAGGTGTGAAGTGTCCACGATGCGATTCATCCAACACCAAGTTCTGTTACTACAACAACTACAGCCTCACCCAGCCTAGGCACTTCTGCAAGACCTGCAGAAGGTACTGGACCAACGGCGGAGCGTTGCGCAACGTCCCGATTGGCGGCGGCTGCAGGAAGAACAAAAGGGTCGTTGTCAAACCCTCTTCCTCCTCCTCCTCCTCGTTATCTTCATCACCAAGATTCTCTAACGAATTCAGCCTTCGTGGCCTCAACGTTCCGCCCTCCGTCGAATTCAACCTCGGCGCGCTGCCCTTCCCTGCCTCCTCGAGGCTCAACATTCCGACAACCTTAAACACAGGGTTGTTCAGCAACCAGTTCTCGTCATCTCCGTTGTCTTTCGGAGGCGACGTTAACTCGGTCTCGGTCACTAACAATGCTTTGTCAGGCTTTCAGCTTGACGCGACTCCTGCAACTGTCCTGTCAAATTCCTTGATGAGCCTTGCGTCCAACAACAACACTCAGAATAATAATAATTTCTGGGCGCTGCAGGATCGGTCGCAAGGCTCGACACTATTACTGTCTGATTCATTCAACAGTAGTGCAATGCAGTCTATGCAGCAATCTCTGAACGTTCATAGCAGTCTTGCTTCTTCGATTGAGTCACTGAGCTGCGTCAACCAGGACTTGCATCTGAAGATGCAGCAGCAGCGTTACGCCACAATGATGTTCGGTGGGGACAGCTACCACCACAAAGGTGGTGGTGGTGGTGGTGGTGATGAAAACAACGGCGTTTCGTTTTCTCAAACGGCTAATAGGTTCGAGAATCAGAAGCAGTTGGTGGGGAACCCCGTTATGTTTCAGAACCTCGAGATTTCGAAGCCACCTGGCAGTTCCGTAACAGAAGATCCAAGTGGGGCTACAGTTACAACAACAGTAGCACCACCCACCGAATGGTTCTTTGGGAATTCTTCTTTTTCCTCAGCAGGTAATGGTAATGATGGTGCCAATAGCAACAACAACAACATTAACATCAACATTAACGATGCAAACAACAATTGGAGTGATGCCCTTGCTTGGGGAGATTTTCAGCAGCAGCAGCAGCAACAATACAGTGCTTTGCCCTAGATTTGACTAAAGAGAGGAGAATTAAGAGAAAGAGGAATTAGAGATCGAGGTAGAGATAGCTTTTTCTTAATCTTGTAAGCAAAAGAGAGAGAAGAAATTATATAATTAATAGCTAGGACAAATATATAATTGTCTAAAAACCCCTTTTATTAATTAGGTCTATGTTAATTAGTTAGTTTTCTTGTTTTATGTTATGTTCAAATGTTCAAATTATCATATATGTAACAGAAAGGATAATTAAAGTTAAGAATTAAGATCATAGCTATGTGTTCAATTGTTCATATATACTCATGATCAATAAGAAATAAATGTTATTCGATATAATTGTCTCAGTTTTTAATTAATATATTAAAATTATTATTTAATTAGATTCCTCGCTCATTAATACTTGCCAATAACATACGTCAGCCTTGCATTAAACGAGCAATGGCCGCTTCTCTTGCTTGCTACTGCACTTCATGTATCGGATGTACTTCAACAATAAATCGAGAAATTGTGCTGACATATTAAAATTCATTGTTTCAACAGATGTTCTAGAAATTGGCTCACATATAAATTAAAATTAAATGGTTTTTAAACGAATTTAATTGAAGTTGAGTAATATTGATCAAATTTGATGATGAACTGGAGTTTTGTCTTTACATAACATTTTTTCTCAAGAGGTCGGTGATAAGATTACAGTTTCATTTCCCTCGATAATCTGCGGGATCCGCGATGGATTTTTGGACTCTTGCTGATTGAAACCGAGGGAGTTCAATGCTCTCAAAAAGAACCAATTAACTCATAATAACCACTGTCTTAGCGTGTCACTCTCTGTGTGCATCATCGGAGAGCTGAGTCTCAGGTTCCTTGATCAGTTACTGATCAATGCAATATACACAAAACACACCATAGTGGCAGTGACTGATGAGTGTAGCTTTTGCTAGTTAATTAGTCTGCAATAATATCAATGCATGTTTAGCTCTCTCTCTCTTTGTCTCTCTCTCTCTTTCCTGAGCCATAAATTATAAGTGTCTTCTAATGAACTGAGTTAGAGGCCAATTCCGTTTACAAGCTCAAGAGAATTTTAGCCAGATAAAAATCGAATACAATTTTTTTCATTAAATAAATCATTCTAATTCATGTAAATAAAATCTTATACTTGTGTCAATCCTTTTTAGTCCTCTCTCTTTTTATACATACTAATTATTTTATTTCCCTCTATTTGTGTTACTGTAAGCTCTTTTTGCAATAATTAGTAGCAGTGTGGTGTGATTTGGTGTCTGAAAAAGGGTAGTTTGAAAGTAAGTTTAATGAAACACTACTGTCAACCAACGTTTGAATGAGGCTAGCTAGAGAGAGAAAAATGTGGCATCTAAAGCTTAGGGTTCGGTTTTTTGTTTATTACTACTATTAGCTTTATGATTGTTGGAGAGTGAGCCCTCAAATCCGTGCTAAATGGCACTGAGCATCAACTCTCATTGCAATTCTGCATCATGTCACAGAATGGGAAAGCAAAGCAAAGTAGGAATTGAAGGATTATATTTGCTTTTCCTTGCTTCCGGTTCTGTCATCTTTATTTCTTACTTTCACTATTTGAGAGGAAAAAATAGACCCCACAAATGCTTAAAAGACTAGATTGTCATTCTTTTTTATCCCCCATATATCATAATCTAGTATACATTATGCGAGCATGCAAATTAAAACACTTCCAAAATTATAAAAATTTATTTAGTTAAAATGGTCTCACAAAATTGTGTAATATATATGTCTCCACATATACAAAATATGAGTCTTTTGGATCTTAAAACGCGAGTTCAGACCAAGTAGTAATTGACTGATCCAAAATTAATTCTCATCTTTATAATAGATGGTGTGGATTTAATTCTCTGAATAATCTTTTGGATGAACACTTTTTGAAATAAAGAAAAAAAGCAACTAAAACATGAGAGGCCTTTATCAATCGTCTTGGTTAGACAAAGTTAGTATATATATAATATATAGCAACATTCCCTTTCCTCATGATTCAGTAGAAAAGGTCACTTTGGTTGCAAACTCTTTGCCTCCATCAAAACAAACAAGTGTTGTGTTCATGTGTTTAATCAGTACTCTGTAAGTTGTATATTCTCTCTCTAAATCTGCAAGGTCACTTTTTCTTTTTCCTACTTTTCAGAATTTATTAATTTTCCGTACACTTCCCTTCTGATTAAAAGTTTCTTTTTTCCGTATTCCTACGATTTTTATTACTTTTTAATATATTTTTATTATTTATTAAATTTCATTTGAATTTCATTCGCTAAAACTTTCATACTTAATTTTATATATATTATGTGAGTTTGTTTAAACTTAAAAATATTAAAATAAACATTTTTTATATAAGAATTTTTTTAAGAAGTAAATAAGATTTTCTTCTTAAAATAAATAAATAAAAATTTTAACTAGAAACAAATTTAGATAAATATACTTAAAAAATAGAAAATCATATATTTTAATGAAATAAATATTTATTTCAACAAATAAATTGATCAATTATTCATATAACATTTTTTCTTGTCTATGTTACATCAATTTTATCACACATTTCTTTCTTTTTTTTTATTCATATGTCACCCCTTTGGTGTAAAATGGTGAATAACTTAGTTGTACATAACTAGCATTTCTCATAAATATTTGTGCATGAAGGTATGGATGAAGTACTTGTCTCCAAGTAAATTATAAGCTATATGGGGTTCAGTGACTCATGGGTCACGGAAGAGAAATAGAGAAAACATGACATGAGGGCGCGTGATTAACGTGACAGTTGCAGATAGAAAAACTCTCCTTTTTGTTGTTCATCACTCTGCTAGTGGCTCAAACTGTCATTTTACAACTTACAAAACTGCAAGAAGCTCATGACACACGCATTTATCTATCTATGTATATCCCATAGAAGCTCTCTGTTCTCTACTTCTCATGATTCCTACACCGAAACTTCTGGCCCCACCATTCTTCATCACTTGATAGTTCCCCCTACTATTCAACTGCAAGCAATCATATGTATGACCACAAACATAAGCACCGCCAATATTCTGGTTTTCTTAATCATTTTATATTCTTGTAGTTTCATTTTCGTTTTCATTAAGATTTTACGTATTGCATTACCATGACCCTAGCTTAAAGTATTTATTAATTTTATTAATAATTAATCTTTATCAAATAAATTAATTACTTTTAATGGTCGATGGTTTAATTTCCTTTCAGAGACTTTGTAAGTTTAAAAGAATTTGAATTTAATTTCCAATAACATGTTGATATTAAGATTCTATATAATTGAAAATTATAAAATTGATCTAATGATTGGAAAGAGTAAAGAGAAAAGGAAGAGAAGAGAAGTTACCTATTCAATTCATCTCAACTGACATTTTTAACCAAACTAAAAAAGTTAATAATATTTACTGATAAAAAAATACATATTTAATAAAATATCCTCTCTTAATCACATTTCTTCAATATTCAAATTTGAAAGTTAAGATTCTACATATGTTATATATAAACATTGTAGAAGAAGCTACATATAATATCAAGGTATATTGTGTCATGTCATGTGTGTGTGGAGCCTTTAAGGACAAGTATCACACGTATACATAGAACTTGCCCCAGACATGCAAACCAACATGCATCATACATCTCCTTCCAAAAAAACAAACACATCATGCATTATGACACAAGAAGCTAAAGTAACGCTCCCTTATTCTTCTCTTAGATAAGAATCCTCCATCTCCCTTTCTTTCTTACGCCGTCGGCAACTTAAGAACGAGAACAATGCTTTCGTCCCTGTGATTTGTCTTGTTCCACTGGATTTGGATTTAGGAGTAAGGGGGTTCAAACCCGACAAGACAATCTCCACCGTCTCGCAAAAACTCATCATTTCTTTTCTTGACCTCTTCCCCACCTGCTTCTTTCCGGTCTCTCCGTTTATTTCTCTCTCTTTCTTCTTCTATAACCCTTTCTCCACAAGATAGGCCTAATGGCTGAAAAATTATGGGATTTTTTTTACTGTACTACACTTTCTCTCTCCAAAATATGTCTAATATACACTAGTTCGGGAATTTTTTCCCAAACTACACCAGTTTCATGTTTTTCATGAAAGTTGGGTTCTGCCACCCCGACTTTTCTTTTTCCTTTTTTTTTAATAAGTTTATATATTATTAAAATTAAATATTATATTATATAAAATTATTTTTAATTGATTTTAAAATTATTTATTTATTAAATTAATTTATGTAATATTATTTTATAATTTTTTTAAAGAGAAATATACATATAAAGAAAAATATAAAAATTGGATAAAATTAGAATATAAATTTTTATTTATGTTATATGTAATAGTGTAGTTAAATTTATGTTTTGTTAATTTTTGTATGTTCTTATAATTCAAAAATAATAAAATTAGTTAGTAATATTAAAATACAGTAAAACAAACACTGCAAAAAAAATATATGACAAATCTGTCACAGACAAAATACTCAAATTACAGTAACTGAAATGATACTCCACAATAATGAAACATATTAAAAATTACAATTACAATACAAATATAACAAAACTAATGAGAATCTGAAATATGTTGTGCATAATACATGTCTTCTTCTATTTAGATTACTGGTTTGCTAAAAATAGCCAAAATTTCTATTGTGCAGAATCGTTTCCAATAGTTGGATTGTGCTAACACCTTTAGCACGTCTTCATTATTTTTCAATTCTGTTATGCCATATTCAATCAAATTTTCGGAATACTTAGAATGACCTGGTTGTCGAAAGAACAATCGTCTAACCAATTGTGATCCGTGAATTCCATTAGGGGGAACCCCTGTAGGTGCAACTTGCTTGATTAAATCCTTGAGTTTCTCCATGCCACATCCCGAAGGAATGTCAAATCTTATTAGATTAGTTCCAGTAAAGGAGTAACCCAAAAATTCACCTTGACGTGGTATGTTCCACTTCCCGTTGTAATACATAATTGCATCATGAGTATGAGTAATGGTTGATTGAAGCAGGTTGAGTATAGCCTCCGGTGTTCTAATAATGGTATATAATAATTCTATAGGGCCAACACACAAGTATTGTTCATTGCACATTAATATTGTGTAAACATCATCATCATTTTTCAATTGTAAAGATTGAAAAAAATATTGTTGACCTGCATCTATGAATGATTGTTGGTAGTAGATTTCATCTAGTAATTGATCGTTGGTTAGTTGAAGGGTGTTGTGCATTCTACACTTGAGTGTATCAAAAGAACAATTGTTTGGAACTCGCATTGGTGTTGGAATGAGACTTTGAAAATAAACACCAATTTGGTTGTAACTGATTGATCCATTTGGAAAAATGAAAGCTAATCTGGAGTTAGTAATGGTCTGACTGCTTGTTTCTCCCAAAAATGACATAGTAATAAGATTGAATTTGGTTTGTGAAAGTATGTTGTGTGAGATTGTGTGTTTGTATTGTGTCTGTGTTGTATTATTTATAGTTGTATGAGTATTCTGCCACGTTGATGTGTATTGGAATTCAATGTTTCTTTTTCCCTAGTAAGTGATGCAGCAGACGTCTATTATAATTTCAGAGTGAACAAAGAGATTATGAGTTGTCCATCTCATGTCAGTTTTGAACACGTCTCTAAAAATTAAATGTCTCACCTGTAAAACTGACATGAAATGGACAGCTCATAATGCAGAGTGTTGCTAATTTGGACTGTGATTTTTCCCAAGTAATTAAAGCAACAGACGTTCATGATGATTTTCAGAGTGAATAAAAAATTATGAGCTGTCCATTTCATGGCAGTTTTGCAGGTGAGACATTTAATTTTTAGAGACGTATGCAAATTGCAGAGTATTGTCAATTTGGATTGTGATTTTTCCCTTGTAATTAAAGCAGCAAACGTCCATAATTATTTTCAGAGTGAATAAAGAGATTATGAGTTATCCATTTCATGTCAGTTTTATCGATGAGACATTTAATTTTTAAAAACAGTGTAGTGTAAATGACAAAGTATTGTGAATTTTGACAGTTATGTTACCATGTCAACTATTGCAGTGTGGGTAAACTGAAAATTGCTAATTTAAATTTAAAGGAAAAATTATTTCAATACGTAAAGTGATAACTGAAGACAGACATAAGACATTACATGAAAATCTCAAAGAAGAAATAACTTAGACATGAATAATCCGTAGATTACCAATCCCGTTTGAATATAGGTTCGTGGGATGGAAACAGGTTACTTCCTTCGGGCCCGAAAGAGGAGTCCGTATCACTATCATGGTTTTTTAGCCAACAAGTCTCGTATTCACCTGATAAGTCCTCAAGATTAGAGGTTGAGCCATGTTGGTTGCCTGGTGGGTTATTATTGTGACAGATTATGGCAAATAACTCCACAAATGGTAGTGATGGGTTGTTGTAAAAAATGTTGAACATTTGTCGAACATCAACATCATCTCGCAGAATAAAAGATGTGTACATATAACGTTGTCCTGACTCAAATATAGGGCACCGAAAATGTAGATGTTGGATATGTTGTTCTGGGTCAATGTTTAGTTTTTGGTGAACAAGTTCAAGCAATTGTGTAAAGGTTATGACCTTGTCGACCATGAAAGTTTTTGTGTTGTTACTAACGAAGGTGGTGCCCTCATTAGTATTGCAAATTTGGCCGTCGTAGTAAACACAAACATATGCAGTTAGGTGACACATTGTGGTATGGATTGAGATGAAAATTTGAAATTGTTACGAATGTCTTTAGTTGTAGTGGTATTTATAGAATTTGGTTATAGTTGAGTGAGTCACTAGTTAACTGTGCATTTAGATGAACGGGTAAGTGAACACTTAAGCATATTTACAAGGGTCCATAATGTGCAAATTGCTGAGTGAAAAAAACTGAGTTGTCCACGTCATGTCAGTTTTACTGGTGTGACATTAATTTTTTTAGAGATGTGTGAAAATTGCCGAGTGTTGTCAATTTCAACTGTGATTTATCCCTGATAATTGATGTAGCAGAAGTCCATTATAATTATCAGAGTGAAAAAAATTGAGTTGTCCATGTCATGTCTGTTTTACTGGTGCGACATTTATTTTTTTAGAGACGTGTGTAAATTGTTGAGTGTTGTCAATTTTGACTGTGATTTATATCTGGTAATTGATGGAGTATAAGTCCATTATAATTATCAGAGTGAAAAAAAAATTGAGTAGTACATGTCATGTCAGTTTTACTGGTGAGACATTTATTTTTTTAGAGACCTATGGAAATTGTCGAGTGTTGTCAATTTCGACTGTGATTTATCCCTGATAATTTCAGGCTAAACATTTACCGTGTTCTCACGTCATGGCTGCCTATAAATCTGTCAATGTTGATCCCATGACCTATGTGCCGCTGATATTCACTTTACAACACATTTTGCACATCTACGACAACTCCTTTGGTTTACTGCGACACGAATCAATGTAGAAAGAATATGAAGGAGATCAGTGGGGTCCTGATCCAAGGAGAAGGAGGACTGCAAAGGGTCGTCCCGTTTCAACTCGCATTCCTACTGAGATGGACGAAGACGAAAATGAACAAGCAAGTAGAAAAAAATGTGGACTTTGCCGGCAACAGGGTCATAGCAGAAATAATTGTCCTAATGTATCCTCATCTTAGTTTTTCCTTAGACAAATGTCATTGTTTATATTTTATTGATGACGTAGTATAATGTTCTTATATAAATAAATTGTTAAAAGCTTTAGTTTTATCATTTTTAATTAAATCTAATAACATAAACAAACTAATTATATTTAATAAAATAGTTAAATTGAAAATTTTAAAATTCAGATTATTATACAAAATAAATATTTACTAAAATAAATATATTATTATACAAAATTCAGATTTTAAAACATATATTCACCCAAAAAATATCTTAAATAATTTAAATAATATAACAAAAATACTTAAATTTAATAATATCATTTTCTTAATAAAAAAATTAAATTATAAAGTAATATCATATAAATTAATTTAATAAATAAATAATTTTAAAATCAATTAAAAATAATTTTATATATTGTATATCAGACATATTTTGGGGAGAGAAGGTGTAGTACGGTAAAAAAAACCAAATTATGGAGAGAGAAGAGAGAGGATAGATATCACGGATTTAAATTTGTTAACCGACATTTTTAACCAAATTAACAAATTAATATTTGATGATAAAAAGAAATAAAACTTGGATATCTTTAATTTACAGTCACACACTACATTCGTATGATAAAATATTTTCTTAAAGAAAAAATATTTTCTTAAAGAAAAAATAGTTTTTTAATGCAATCACAACTTTCAATAGCTATATCATGATATAGTGTTTACAAAAATGGCTTATTAAGCGAAATTTGGACAAATTTTATGTATTCTGCTCGTTTGTAATAATTTTTTTAGAGTTATCTTATGAGATATATAAGTATATTTGACAGGTGTTTGAAAGAACTTATTAAAATAGTTAGTTTAACATTTGTTTATAATTTATTTTCAATTTAATTACGTTTAAATAAACTTTCTAGGATAAGTTAAAAATAGTTCGTAACTTATAAGCTTAATTACAATTTTTGTTTCAAAATTTGAATCAATCAATTCAATATCAATACAAAAAATCACTTTAAATTGTGAAGCAATGAGTAAGAAATAATTTGTCAGAATCAAGAAATATATGTAATTGATTCAAAAGCTACAAAAGTAATTAATATAATTTGAAAAAGTTAGTTACAATGCAGCCCTTTAATCAAATTCTTTTTTCCTTTTCTTTCATAATAAAGTATACCAATTTAGATTATATCATAGTAATAACATGGATTTTGAATCAATCAATTCCATATCAATACTGAAAATCACTTTAAACAGAGAAGCAATGAGTTAGAAATCAATTGCCACAATCAACATAAGATGTAATTGATGCAAAAGCTTCAAAACTAACTAATTAGCATTCTGTTACTTTGGAATATATCAAGAGTATACGTCATATTCGCTTTGGGACACATTTCAAAATAAGCAGTGAGTCATGTAACATCAAACAATTCTACATGGTTTATTAGAAGGAAACGGGTAAATATTGAGAATAAATGAGGTGTTCGTCTGAGCCAACTGTTTAATTTAATTTGCTTAATGTTGTATTTGACCCAACATGCTAACAAATGTACAATTATTGTAGATTTAGTGAATTACTTTTAACTTTTAAGACCTAAGTATTTGGATAAATTCTTACAATAACTTATGAAAATAGTTAATTTAGAATCTGACCATACCCGATTTTCAAAATACATTAGATAAACTTTCTAGGATAACTTATAAAAAATAGTTCATAATTAATATGAAAAAAATTCATTTCATTTTCTCTTTAATTATAGAACAACATGTATTTGATAAACATTTATCCAATAAATACTTACATTATTTATCTAATGAACTTACTCTTATAAATCATCAATAGTATTGAAACTCGAAGATGATAAAAAAAATAATCATTGGTACTAAAATTGTTTGTTACAATCTAGGCCTTTATTCAAACTCTTTTTTTTTTTTTTTCCTTTTTTCCCAAATAAAGTTGGATTTGTTGTTCAATAAATTCGGGTGACAGTTTTATCTTTTCTGGAATTTGAATTTCGTATTTGATTTTTTATTATTACGGATTGGATTTTCTGTATGCAAAAAAAAAAAAAAAAAACATTTTGCATTCCAAATATCATTTAATTGCAAAAGTATGGCTCTGAATTGACAAGGTTGGATTCAATATTCTCCTATAAAACAAAAGATTTATTGTGTCTCATTTCATAGGTAAAAACTTAATCATTAATTCCAAATAACAACAGGCAGTATTTACCTTTATTTTATTGTTTTTTATTTACTTTGTGTTTTCCAATATCCCTTGTGCTACTTGCTATGTGCTGGGCTACTACTGGCAGATATCGTCAAGTGTCTTGGCAAGCAGCATCCATGGGACGGGGAATGGGGTGCGAAGGACACGTCGGGGTACTTTTGAAAATTTAATTGTTTTAAAATGATGTGGCGTGTAGGTAGTAATTTAGAGGTGCAGTAAGCAATGGTTCCTTCGGTGCAAACTTGCAGCCCAGTAAAGGAAAGCCTTCCAGCCCACTCCGCATTCAAATTGGGGAAACTACAACTCCCATTTACTTCCTTCACATATTTTGAAATGTAAAATTATATTTGGGAAAAACTTTTTAGAAGGTAAATTCTTACATTCCAGATAGTCTTTTCCGGAATATAATTCTGCATACCGGATAAAGTGTTTCAGAAGCTTATTAAAAGGTGCAGGAAGCAACTGCATCAAATAGGCCCACTACGCGTTCTCTTGGTTGATACTAAATTGTTTGAATTGCACTCAATATGAACCATAATCTAATACGAAATTCAGATAGAAGAATTTTTTTTTATACCAACGCAATATCTCGTCTATAATAAAAATGTTTTTTTAATTTCTATTTTTTATTAAATTACTTAATCTTTTCATTTTTCTTTAAATTATATAATATTTTATAATTTAATTTATCACTCTAACTAGTTTTTTTTTAAAAAAAGGCAAAAGACAATTTTATTAAACAAATTCAAACTAGTACAAGCTATAAATACTCTAACTAGTATTTTAATCATATATTGTACATGAAAAATGCTTATTTTTATATAGTTAAAATTTACATAAGTAAATATTTTTTAATATATAAATTAAATTATAATTAAAATTTATAATGAATAATTTAAATTGCGATATAATATTATTTTTAACTATTGATAATTTCTTTAAACAATGTTATTGCAATTTAATTTAGAAATTGAGATTAAAGAAGGTAAATTGAAAAAGATAATCTATTAAAAAATAAAGTAAACATAAAAATAAGACTTAGAGATCCTTTTTGCAATAATTAACTGCATGTCTGAGAGGCCTTTCAATAGATTGCGCAATCTAAAATCAAGGACCAAAATTTTCAAGCTTTGGCGGATGCACAAACAAGAATACCCTAAGTAGATAATGTCCATCAAAGTTAATATTATTTATTTATTTTTAACTATTGATAACTTCTTTAAACAATGACCAGTTAGAGTGAACAAACCATATGAGAAGTCACAATTTCCGGTTCGGGTTTTTATTTTGCAATATGTAAGAATATTAATTAATGTTATTTCATTTTGTATTTCAGGATCCCTGAAATCAAAGTGCTTTTTTTAACAATTAGTTAAGATAAAATAAAAGATAATTTCAAACAAAATAGATAAAATAAACGCATCTATGACATTATTGTTAATCCTATAATAAAAAAATTATACGGAAGCATTCACTCTGTGATAAGGTTTACAACATCATTCAACACTAATTGATTCTCTCAATTTTCTTATCTCTGATTAATAATAGTCATATAGAAATGATCGAAGAGCAACAATATCGTGACCAAACTATCCACGATAGAAGGTAATGGGAACAGTAATCCTGGTGTTTATTTCGTTAAATTTCAACTTTTACCGATTATGGGTATCTTTGGATTTCCGGTAAGAACCTTCTTATGATTGAGAGTAAAATCAATTTGATAAATATGTTTGAGAGTCAAATCAATTTGATATCATGTTTAATTATCCCAAAGCATTTGTGACAACAAATATTTTACCTGAAAATTTAGTTTTTGAGAAACAAAATTTAAGACACTTTTGCTAACTTTAATTAATGCAAACATACACTATATATATTACATAGCTAATATATACTCCTCAAATTTTTCACTTTCGTATTTTCTTAGTTTTTCTATATAATTTCTTTAAAAATATACCACAAATTAAATCAAATAAAAAACTTTTTACCTCCCAATTTTGTAGTCAATAAATAATTTCCTAGGCATTTATTTCACCCCAAATTACCTATAGTGTATTTGTATAATTAATTAAATATCATTTACGTTTTTATATATTTTACTGTAATCATAATAAAAAAAATTGTTTTGGTACCATGCATATTAACTAATTCTATCATCTCAAATCATCACCCTCCGTTTCAATGTCTTTGTAGAGTCCCAAAACGAAGTGGAATTAGAAATTGATTCAGAAGATATAGAAATTATAGGAATAAAAAAATAGAAATTGAAGAAGAAAAAGAAGGACCAGTGAGTTCACATGATGATAGAGAAGCAGGATAAGAAGCTAGCTTCGAGGGCCAGCGCCTCTAGAGAAGAAGAGAAGGAAAGGTAAATGTAAAATTCTCATTGATCTTGCTGTTATTACATAGTCACATTTATACTAAATTCTCACTAACAAAATTTTTCATTTTGTGCTAGAGAATATTGTGATAACAGAAATTTGTTAAGTTTGTCTCCTCTTGGTAAACCAACACTAATCTAGCAAGATCTCCTATGCCAGCTCACTGCCTCATCATTCTCATACATAGTCCTTGAGGTAAGAAGGCTTTATGATTGTTCTTTTGGTCTTTCCTTCTATTAGCACCCCTGTTCTTAGTTTTGTGATTGTTGCTTCTTGCCTTTCTGCTTCACTATAATCCTTCCGCCCTTGTAAGATCACCTTGTCCTCAAGTTAATAGTCCTCGCGTAATTGATCCCAATCCTCCCATAAGGTCTCGTCTGGAGACAACCCTGCCATTGCACCAGTACTTCCCAGGTTGACAAAGAAGACTTACGATAAGCAAGAATTGCTAGAGGAGAAATGATGGGTTGATCATGAATGAAGTGCTTTGGTAACTGAACTGATTCAATGAGCTCTGGTGAACCCTGAAATGGTTTCAGCAACGAGCAATGAAAGATAGGGTGTATGCGAGCTCCTTCGGGATGTTGTAAGCGATAAGCGACAGGGCCAGTGTATTCCATAATTTGAAAAGGGTCATAAAATCGCTTAGCCAATTTGCCAGACACAGTTTGTGGATCCTTAGCCGAAACTTGGCGGTGAGGTCGCAGTTTGAGACCCAATCTTTTGTTTGATAAGTTACCTCGCGTCTCTCAGCATCAGCAAGGTGTTTCATGGTAGCTTGTGCCTTCATAAGCTTTTTGCGAATGGCTTGGAAAGTTTCCTCTCTATCAGTCAACATGTCTTCGACAACATCGAGATTAGACGAGCCTAAGATATATTCTAGAAAATTGAATGGTTTGCGCCCGAAGGTGATTTCATAAGGAGTGGACCCTGTTCTGGCATTCCATGAAGTGTTGTGGGACCGCTCAACCCCAAGGAGAAGTTTACCCCATGCTCTCGGCCTGTAGTGGACAAACGCGCAAAGGTATTGCTGGATGACCCTGTTCAAAACTTTTGTTTGGCCATCACTCTGTGGATGGTATGCTAAACTCATTCGTAATTGCATCCCACTTAGCCGGAATAGCTCTTGCCAAAATTTACTAACAAACAGAGGATCCCTGTCAGAGACTAAGCTTCGAGGGATCCCATGAATCTTCCCCACAAGTTCCATGAACAAAAGTGCTACGCATGAGTTGTATGCGAAGAAGGTAGCATGCCTAAGTGAATCCCTTTGGAAAAACGATCGACAACAACAAGGATGACCGTGTTTCCATGATATGGGGGAAGCCCGGTGATGAAATCGAGGGAGAGATCCTCCCAGGGACGATGAGGAATTGGAAGGGGGCACAACAACCCTGCCATCTTCTTGGTCTCGTACTTGGTGTGCTGGCAATCCACATAATGAGCTAAAAATTGTACGACATCATTACGAAGACCAGGCCAACAAAATTTTTCTGAGAGGCGAGCTATCATCTTTGCTACTCCTAGATGCCCACTTGTAGGTGTAGAGTGATACTCAGTGAGCAAGGTGGAAATCATTGGAAGTCCTCATGGAAGCCAAATGCGTCCCTTCTTCAAGATCAAATTGTGAGAAGCCGTGAAGTTTGGGTGCGAGGTCAGAGAATTCAAAATGGCCTGTCGGTGACGCAGGTAGTCTGTGTAGAAGCATACTTAATATGAAGTTTTGATGATGCCACAAGATAAGCACTTTTCAAGTTTAATCCAAGTCAAGAACTTAGAAATTCAAGATAAATGATGATAGTCCTTAAAGTCTTAGACAACATTCTTTACTTGATGATGCAAAAGGTTTGGCCAAAGGACATTTTCCAAAAAGTTTTTTTTAAAATTTCAAAAACATGGTATTTACTCTCTGGTAATTGATTAACAATTTTCTTAAATATGGCCAAAGTAGTTTCTGAAATGTTCTTAACAATTTTGAATTTGATTTTAAAAGCATGTAATCGATTACACAAAGCTTGTAATCGATTACCAAAAGTTTTAAACATTTTATAACAGTCTTTAGAAATTTGAATTTAAATTTCAAAGCCTGTAATCGATTATAGCTTGTGTGTAATTGATTGCCAGACATTAAAATTCAAATTTCAAGACTGAAGAGTCACAACTCTTCAAAAGCTAACTGCATAATCGATTACCACATTTATGTAATCGATTACCAGTAGGGAATTTTCGAAAATAACTTCCAAGAGTCACAATTGTTCAAGAAATTTTTGAATGGTCATCAAAGGCCTATAAATAGGTGACTTAGGACACAAAATTACCTAGAGAGTTTTTCTGAACAAAATTGTCTTATCCTCTCAAAACAAAAATGTCTTATCACTCTCAAAATATTCCTTGGCCAAACACTTGAAAATTCAATAAGGAATCTTGAGCGATCTTCACATTGTAATATCCTTCTCTTAAAGAGAGAGATATTCTAAGAGAACTTCATTACCAAATGCTCTCTCAACAACTCTTGGACAAACACTTGCAAATCTATTGAGGGTTCATCCAGGAACTTCAATTTGTAATCATCCACTCTAAAAGAGAGAAATCTTTCTGTTCATATCAAAAAGTCTATTGTAATCAAGAGATTGGTTGTCTCTTGAATTGTGAGTTTCCTGAACACAAGGGAAAGGGATTCCTTGTATGTTCAGAAGTTGTAAAATGGATTTTTACAAAGATAGTGGAAAATCTCAAGTGGGTTGCTTGAGGACTGGACGTAGGCACAGGGCGTGGCTGAACCAGTATAAAATCTGAGTTTGTATTCTCTCTTCTCTTAAACTTCTTTTATTTATTGCTATTTATCTTTTGCTTTAAAGAAGTTTATTTTGAATTGTTTTTTGAGTAATTCATATTAATGGTGCATTGTTAATTCAAGAAGAGAGTTAAATTTTAATTGGGAATAATTTTTGTATCTTAATTCAACCTTCCTTTCTTAAGATAACTGAGACCATTTGTCCAACAGTCGGGAAAATTGTCTAATTGTATGTGAAGTTCTTCTACAAAAGTGAGGCAGGGAACAAAGAGGATCATCAACGAGGATGATTCCTGCTCTAGAAGTCTGGATAATGTATCCGCAGCTTGATTATGACTTCCTGAGTGATATTGAATGTGATAATCGTATCCCATTAATCGCGTAAGATACATGTGTTGTTCCGGGTTTTGAATCACCTGCGTTAGTAGCTCCTTGAGACTACGGTGATCTGTAATAATGGTGAAGTGATGGCTAAGCAAGTATTGATGCCACTTCTTTACCTCTGAAGTTATCACAAACAATTCACGCACATACGTCAACGCGCGTAGGAGCTTTAGGCTAAATGGTTTACTGAAGAAAGCAATTGGATGCCCTTGTTGTGAGAGAACTGTTGGATCAGCAGCCTCAATAACTTAAGAGGGGCATGCTTAGAATGCAGAAGAAGCAACAATCAATTTAACAATGTTCTTTAAACATGAAAGACAAAATTGATTGCAACAAAATAAATGAGATAAGGGAAGAGAGAATGCAAACACAGTTTTTATACTGGTTCGGCAAAGTCCGTGCCTACGTCTAGTACTCAAGCAACCCACTTGAGATTTTCCACTCCTTTTGTAAAAATCCGTTTACAAAGTCTGAACCACACAGGGACAACCCATCCCTTGTGTTCAAGAATCCTTACAACTTTAAGAGACCCTCAGTCCCTTAATCAATCTCTTTGAATGAGAAGAAAGAAAGAAGAATTCTCTCTTAAAGAGAAGGATATTACAATTGAAGTCCATTGAGAAACTCTTAATGGATTTTTCCCAAGAGTTTCTTTTGAGAGAGCATTTGACAATGAAGTTCTCTTAGAATCTCTCTCATTTCCTTTTGAGAGGATAAGACATTTTGAACAAGCAAAACTCTCTCTTCAAAATTCCTGCCTAAGTCACTTATTTATAGGCCTTTGATAGCCATTCACAAATCCAATCAAAAGATGTGACTGTTGACAGATTTTCTGAAAACTCTCCACTGGTAATCGATTACAATGTTTGTGTAATCGATTACACAGTTATAATTTGAAGACTCATGACTTTTGAATTTGAATTCAGGAATTTTGTTGCTGGTAATCGATTACAGACATATGGTAATCGATTACATGTTCAAAATTCAAATTCAAAAACCCTTTTCAATAGCTCTTTTTCATTCTTCCCTTCTGGTAATTGATTACACTTCCTGGTAATCGATTACCAAAGCCTTGCATGACTTTGAAACCCTTTGTTATGAGGCAAGGCTTGATCTTTAGTGAATCTTGAAACAAGGCTTTGTTTGTTGAAGCAAACTTGAATTAATATTAAAGCAAATGCTTATCCTTTGAAGCTACCTTGTTTGATTCTTCTTTGGCATCATCAAAATTCATGTATTCATACATTCACATTCTCCCCCTTTTTGATGATGACAATCAAGTGATTTCTTTTTGACATCTTCAAGATATGCATGATTCACATTCTCCCCCTTTGTCAAGCAAATTCTTTTTGACATCATCAAAATCTTCATGATTTACAAGAACCACGCCCATCCCTACACTAGATGCATCTGTCTCCATGGTGAAAGGAAGCTGGAAATCTGGTAAGGCCAGTATAGGGGCTTCCGAGAGGGCTTGCTTCAATTGCTCAAAAGTTGTCTGTGCCTGGGTTGCCCATTGGAAATGCTCCAGCGTGGTGGTTTTGACTAAGGGAGCTGCAATTGTAAAATAGCCTCTGATAAAGCGGTGATAAAATCCGACAAGGCCCAAGAAACTTCATAAGGCCTTGGTGGACTGAGGAACAGGCCATTGATGAATGGCTTCCACCTTAGAAGCTACTGGTTTGACTCCTTTGTGGGAAACTAGATGACCGATATATTCGACCTGAGATTGAGCAAAAAAAAATTTAGATAATTCCATAATGAACTGGTTGTCGACCAATACCTAGAAGGCGGTTTCCAAATGAAGTAGGTGTTCCTCAAAGGATCCATTATAAATTAATATGTCATAGAAGAAAATAATGATGAAGTGGCGAAGTAGGGTCGTAAAATTATGTTCATTGTGGCCTGAAAGGATGACGGCGCATTACACAGGACAAATGGCATTACTCTGAACTCGTAATGTCCATGGTGAGTACGAAAAGCTGTTTTAGGGATGTCCTTGGAGTGCATTCTAATTTGGTGGTACCCCTGTAACAAGTCCAGCTTCGAAAAACATTGAGCGCCACCCAGTTCATCTATGGTGGGAATAGGAAATCTATCCCTGCCTGTGAGTGCATTCAAGGCATGGTAGTCAACACAGAACCTCCACAAACCATTATGCTTCTTGACTAATAGTACTGGCAAAGAAAAGGGGCTTGTACTGGGTTGTTTGAGTCCCTTCTGAAGCATTGACTCGACCTGGGTCTCAATTTCACGCTTCTGATAGTGAGGATAGTGATATGGGTGCACATTGACCGAAGTAGAATGAGGTAGCAGATGGATATGGTGGTCTGTGTCTCTTTTCGGTGATAGTGTGTGTGGGGACTAAAACAAGGAGCTAAACTTGGTGAGCAGAGCTTGAATGGCAGGAGGAAGGTCCTTACTAATGTTGAGTTGATAGTCATCAGAAAGCACCATGATGTGGAAATAAATGTTATCCCCCTGCTTATGGAATAAACAATGAAATTACGGTGGTGTTAATAAGCTAAGAGTAGACTCATTATTGCCCTTAAGTTCGAACAAACGACCATCATGGAAGAACTTCATGCATAAAGTATTGTAATCTGTGAGGATTGGCCCAAGTGATTTTAGCCACTAGACGCCTAAGACGACGTTGGCTCCTGATATCGGCAACACATAAAGGTCAACAGTGAACTTAGTAGACTGAATGCCTATGGTGATGACTTCATATAAGCAGTTACATTCCAATTGTTGGCCATTGCCCACCATGACTTGCAATGGGGTTGTTGCTCATGAAGGCAAACCAACCTGGGTCACCAATTGTTGTTGAATGAAGTTGTGCATGCTCCCTCCATCCACCAGAAGTATAACCTGGTGATTGGCGATCAATCCCAAAAAGTAGAGTATCTCCGGAGCTAAATTATCTGCTAATGAATTAAAAATGATTTGGGCCGAGTATGGGTCATTGTTTTCGAGCAGGTCAGGAGGCGGGTCGAGTGCTTCTATATGAGATAGAGAAGGGTCCTCGTCGCTATCAAGAGAAAAACCCTAGGAGGCACAACGATGGCCTCTATGGTATTTCTCGTCACAATTAAAGCATAGCCCGCGTTTGTGACGCGAGTCTATCTCGTCTGGGGACAACCTTTTCAATGCTGGTGGGGAAGGATGTGGAGGTGAGGGAAGTAGAGGCGGAGGCGACACAAATTGAAGGGGCACAGGTGGCACAGGCTGGGAGGCGCATGCACGTGATGATTGGTGGTTATCTATAAGCTTTTCTTCTTGGAGACGAGCAAGACCGGTTGCCTGGACGAGGGTTAGAGGTTGGTGCGCTTGAACCTCGCGACGGATCTGCGATGTTAGCTCAGAAATGAAACAACTCAGAAGAAAAAGTGGAGGGAGGCCGATGATGCGGTTGGCAAGGTCCTCAAATTCTGACAGGTACTGTCCCACTGTCCCTCATTGTGTCAATTTGAACAAGGCCCCTATAGGGTCTTCATATTGTGAAGGGGCAAAACGGTCTAAAGGGCTTGGAGAAAGACCGGCCACGAAGTGAATTGACCATTGTCGGTCATCCACTTGAACCAAGCCAATGCTCTGCCATCCATATAGAACGAGGCAATGGTGAGTCGTTCTTGCTCCGAGGTACCATGGAACTCGAAAAACTGATTGATCTTAAAGATCCAACCAAGTGGGTCAGAACCATCAAAGCGTGGCACATCTAACTTCATTCTGTGATTGGACGCAGGTACAGGGTGTGGTTGCGGTGTGGAAGATGATGTAGCGGAAGCTGAAAGCAGGGGCGAGACGCGGTGAAAAAGTTCATCTATTTTGAGAATCATGGACAACATGGACTCGCCAAGTGATAGTTGATGGTTGGTGAGCCTGAGGATAGCATCCTCGAGTTTGTCTGAAGAACCCATGGCCTTGGAGGATTATGGCATGACAACGAGAGCACCAAAATTGATAGAGAAGCAAGATAAGAAGAAGGCTTCGAGGGCCAGTGCCTCTAGAGAAGAAAAGAAGGAAAGGTAAATGTAAAATTCTCATTGATCTTGCTATTATTACATAGTCATATTTATACTAAATTCTCACTAACAAAATTTGTCATTTTGTGCTAGAGAATATTGTGATAACAGAAATAATACAAACCATCTAATTTCTTGTCACATTTCTCCACTTTTTTTTTTCTCTCACATTTGTCTTTGTTTAATGTACACATCAATTTTGTTGTTGTAATGACTATTTTTTTTTGTGTGATGCAACAAATTTGGCACTTATAATAATGTATAAATACCCCAAACTTTATGACATTCAAAATAGAGAGGGATTCAGTCCTCTCAAACTTCTTGCCACTAGGCTCTCAACCTTCAAAAGTGGAAGCAATCTGCTATGGTGGAAGAGAATCGTTTACCATTGTAAGTCCGAGAAATTCTTATACACTACACTTGGTTATTTGTGACTTTAACATTGGATTTTCTCTTACTTGTTTAAGCATCATTTCATCATTCATTCAATTTAAAACTATTTAGGTTAGAAAATCATATATCTCATGTATGTTTATTGTCTTAGCTTGTATTAAAAATATAAAAATAAAATTTGAGTATTTTTGGGAATTCAATTTTGTTTCAAAATGACATGGGGTGTAGGAAGAAATTGTGGGTGCAGTAAACAATTGCCTCCTTTTTGTCCCAAGCATAATTTAAAGCAATCCAGCTGGCCCAAATAGACGACCCACAAGGACAAAAACTAGGCATATCACTCAAGCCTCATAGGGGCATTTATTTCTCACACTTTCTGTCTTATTTCATGCACCTCCCATCTTATTTATGCGATAAAAAATATCTTTCACCAAGTTTCAACACCTCTTTTCCCCAACCCTAACACTTCCTTCATTTGTGTGTCACCCAAGCTCCCACCACGTAAGTGCAACGCTGGCGAAGGTTCGGGTCATCGATTGAGCCCCCACCATGGACGACCTACATCAACAGCAACCCTTCCCTCCCCAAACTCCAACATCCTCCCCAACAACGACTCCCTTCGCCACCACCGCACCTCACCCAACATCATCAAACCATTGCCACTACGACTCCACCAACACCATCGCACCGCCATCGCTCCATTAACACCCTGTGCACCTCCACCAACACCGTCCCATAGTATTGGGCTTTAGGGATTACTAGAAGGTTGGGGATTGGGTTTGGGGTTGTGGAGTTGTTGTTGATTTTGGTGAATGGGGTTGTGATGAAGGTAAAGGGGAAAGGGAAATATGGGTATCACCCTATTCCGGAATAGGACACTATTCTAAACTGGAGGTTTATGGTAAAAAGGATATTTTTGTCCATACAAATAAAATGGGAGGTGCATGAAACAAGATGGGAAATGCAAGAAATTAACAAATGCCCCTCACTCAAAGGTAGTGAAAACAACCACACATTGAAAAGAAAAACAAAGATCTAGAAAGAAAAATGCAGGAAAAAGAGTCAATTGAGTTGAATTATATTATATATTGAATTCACAAAAAAAAAAGAATTATCTATTGAGTTCACAAAAAAAAGAATTCACAAAAAAGGAGTCAATGACTTAATTAAATATAGGCAATCTCTAAAAACTAGTATATTTACATTTTCAAGTTCTAAACTCAATATGCGGGTCTACATGGAGGTGAGAATACTAGCATGGAGAGGTTGACAATTTTTAATTAGATCATGAGTTATTATAATTTTTAATTAAGTATCTGAATTATTTTTTTAATTGGGTTCCTTAGGTTGATAATTTTTAGTTAGATTATTGAAGTATGACACATCATTTTTCATGTGGTTTATATTATTCTCTTCCTGAAGGTGTGTTTGGAGAAACATTAGACGTCAAAGAAGTAGAGAAATTGTACTGAAAGCTGAAGAACAAGATAAGAAAGAATAGTTCATGATTTGCAAACAAAAAAAGAATGAAGTGTGCCCTAACATCAAAGAAAAAAATGGACAATTGCAATTCCCAAAGAACTATGTACGACACATGCTATCACTTCTATCATTTGTTTAAAGATCTATACAGGTTGATTGATACATTTTTTCATTCACTTTGATTTCTTGGTAAAGAATTGGGACAATTTATCAATGCACTTGGTATCACTAGTACATTCAACATAGTTAGTTTAACATTGGTTACAAGAAAAAATGGATGTTAAACTATTTGCAGTGACATTTCCCTAAATAAAAGAATATCT
The DNA here is from genome assembly GCF_000004515.6 of Glycine max. Classification (NCBI taxonomy): domain Eukaryota; kingdom Viridiplantae; phylum Streptophyta; class Magnoliopsida; order Fabales; family Fabaceae; genus Glycine; species Glycine max. Next base: position 36,303,844 of record NC_038244.2, read on the forward strand.
TTAACATCGGTTTTCGAAAATCAATATTGCTAGCATAATGTTAACATCGATTTTTCAAAAATTGATGTTGTTAATTAATAGTTAATATTGATTTTCCAAAAAAAAAAGCGATGTTATTAGTTCATAATTAGCATCAGTTTTTAAAAACCGATATTGTGGATTGCGTGAACAACATCGGTTTTATTTAAAAACCGATGTTGTTGGGTCTTTTATAATAAGCTTTTGCACCCAAACCCTCGGCATTGCAAACTTACTCCCTTACTTACTCTCATAGCGCTTCCACTCCTGGATCTCGGCCTCACTCTCTCTATCACTTGCAACTCTCCATGGCAGGTAAGTGCGGGTACGAAGCGCACGGCCTAAGCGAGGAAGAGACGTGTGTATACACTGTGCCAAGCTCGTCCGCACCGCCTCTAGAATCACCGTTGTTGCGGTCATGTCAAAGTTGCACCGGTGTCCGCACATTGCCACCACCAACAACATCTACGTCTACTACCCCAAGGAACTGTAACTTGCCTGGATGTAGACCGGGTTCGTCCTCGGGCATCTTTGGTCAATGGTTTGTAGAAGAAGTTGAAGGATTCGAGAGGTTGTTTTGTCGGAGTACTGCGAAACCATCCATGACCCCCGAACCAAAAGCAGCCACCAAGGACGTCAAGATCGACCTTTTCGAAGACGATGATGATTTTGATGAGTTTGAAATCAACGAAGGTAACTCTCTTCTTCTCCGCATGCAAATCACGTTACCTCTGTTTAAATTTTTTTTTGTTTATTTTTTCCATTCTTTTAGACATGTTTTTATCTTTCGAATCGACATTTGTTTATTTTTCCCAATTTCTTGGCCTCTAAGAAACCAAACTTTTAATCGGACCAGTAAGTATAATTCGATTTCATTTGAACACTTCTTCAAATCTAAAATTTGATGCTAATACCAAATTTGAAATAATCAAGTGGAATTAGGTGATGAGTGAAGTCCCATAAGTGGCTTTTAATATCATATTTCTAACATACACCACCACAGATTTGAACTCAAAGCATTAAGGTTTCACTTTAATTGTTGTTTTTTTTTCTTCTCTATTTATTCTGCTACCAATGTTCTGTTTTACTATTAAAGATGTTTATGGGTAAGATTGGAGCCAATCAACCAGATAATACAAACTATATGTTTAATAAATAATTGATTATTAAACAGTAAGTCTAGCCGATTCTATTTACTGAGATTTAGTTTATTGGTTATTTTAATGAGCCTCTCGTCTCTGCAAAAATGTAAGTGGGTTTAGCTAGGCATTCTATTTTGTATCAATGTAAATGAGGAATTGTTGAGGCATATGGGTGGAATAGAATATAGTTTTCTCCTAGTCCTTGGGCGACAGACCTTCTGTTCTCTTTGCCTTTATATATTTTCTTATTTTCTGCACTAGTAATGCTTGAGTTTTGCATTTCACGAATTGATTCATTATCCCTTGAATAATTTTTATATCATCATTCATCAACATACTTTACCCTATGTTTGATCAACAAGCACTAAGTTGATTGGATGCTAGCATAGATAATTGTGATTCAAGACTTAACAATTCTACTCATGGTTATCCTGACTTGGAAATCTTTGAGAACTTAAGCAGGTAAGCATCGATTCTTCTTAAGTACATGATTATTCAGAGGGAAATTTTTTTTACCTGGCAATTTGGAAGCCATTTATTGTATTATGTTCAGGAAAATATAGCTTCATACTTTTATTCATAAAAAACCCCATATCCATTAAAAGCATTGTTCTCATTGAAATTCTAAGGTTAATGAGTGCTTAGTGAGATATTTACATATAACCTACCATTGAAAGTGTACCTGTGAGAATAAAAGGTCTATATGTGTGAAATTCATACTTTTATTCATAAAAAACCCCATATCCATTAAAAGCATTGTTCTCATTGAAAATCCAAGGTTAATGAGTGCTTAGTGTGATATTTACATATAACCTACCATTGAAAGTGCACCTGCGAGAATAAAAGGTCTATATGTGTGAAATGTTACTTAGTTATTTGTTGTTATATAATGTATTTGAATTTATTATTTGTTTAAATTCCTACATATCAGTAATATGTAAGCATGCTTATTTGAAGTCCTTAGAACCTCTTGTTTCAGGATGAAAAGGAAAAAAGTGTTCCTAATATGAAGAGAGTTCCTAATATGGTGCTTGTTGTTGTTGTTTCTTGATCCATATAGAATAAAGAGAGTGTGCTACTAATTGGTGAGAGTGAGGGAGTGATGTGATAATACTATATAGTAAGTATATGTGTGTGCCTAAGGTCGAGAAATTAAAGGAAGAAGAGGTAAGCTTTGTCGTAGTTACACGGAAAAGGAGAACATGTTGTCAAGCAATAGGGCACATTACGTTTACTACTATACCCTTTTTTTTGCATTATTGAATCTATGTGATGTCACGCCAATGACTTGGATTTATTTAAATAATGCCATTAATTGCTAAATTCTACTATATATTTCCCATGTGTTGGATGCAATTTGTTGTTATTTTTAAAAATGGTGATTGACGTTAATTTTTTTCATTGTTGCTCATTTTTATCAGGTTTTTGTTTTTTTTTAAAGAAGGGCATCATATAGTCCAAGCTTGTTGTCAAAGACTGATCAAAGAGTTGGTGAGTGTAAATGAAGCTAAGAGCTACGTGGCATAAAAGAAAAATAAAGTGAATGAAGCTAAACAGAAAAGTAAGGGTAAAAAAGTTCCGAGTTTGGTGGTACTACTTTAAAATTAGATTAACAACATGAAGGTGAAAGCATTTTTTATTATGTTAACCTTATTAAGTGAAATTTTGCGGATGCTACTCTTGTTGCAATAAAACTCAATTAGTTTTTAGTATCCCTTTATGCGAATTTTTTTTTCAAAATATACAAAAAAAAATACCAAAATATACAACCCTCCCATTATTTACCCCAATATACAACTTTATTATTCACATTCTCAACATGTTTTTTTTTTAATTTTTTTTAGAAATATATATAGATAAAGGAAAATGATAAAATTGGAGAAAATTATGTTGGACCTTGTGGCCTCAATAAGCTTAAGAGGGATAGACTTAAAATGCAGAAGAAGCAACAACAATCAATTTAACAATGTTCTTTAAACACGAAAGACATAATTGATTGCAACAAAATAAATAAGATAAGGGAAGAGAGAATGCAAACACAATTTTATACTGGTTCAGCCACTTTCCGTGCCTACGTCCAGTACTCAAGCAACCCACTTGAGATTTCCACTATCTTTGTAAATTCCTTTACAAAGTCTGAACCACACAGGGACAACCCATCCCTTGTGTTCAGATGCTTTACAACAAGAGACTTACAGTTTCTTAACCAATCTCATTGAATAAGAAGAATGGAAGAAGAATTCTTTCTTCAAGAGAAGAATATTACAATGAAGATCATGTAAGAATCCTTATAGATTTTGCAAGTGTTTGGTCAAGGATTTCTTTTGAGAGAACATTTGACAATGAAGTTCTTTTGGAATCTCTCTCATTGTCTTTTGAGAGGATAAGACATTTTTGCCAAGCAAAACTCTCTGCATAAAATTCGTGCCCAAGTCACCTATTTATAGGCCTTTGATGGCCATTTACAAATCTAATGAAAAGATGTGACTGTTGGCGATATTCCTTGAAAATCCTCTCTGGTAATTGATTACAGAATTAGTGTAATCGATTACACAGTTGTGTTTCTTGAACATTTGTGACCCTTCATTTAAAATTTGAATTCCAAACGTTCAGAGTCTCTGGTAATCGATTACATATGATGTGTAATCGATTACACACTTTCAAACCATTGGTAATCGATTACATGTATTGGTAATCGATTACATGTGCCTTGAATGACTTGAAACCTTTCATTGTGAGGCAAGGCTTGATCTTGAAGAAATCTTGAATCAAGGCTTTGTTTGTTGAAACAATCTTGTATTAATCTTGAAGCAAAATGAGCCTTATTTGATTCTTCTTTTGACATCATCAAAATCATGTATACATACATTCACAAATTATTGTATAATTTTTTTGTTACGATGTATGTATTTTTAGCTAAATTTATGTGTCGTTGATAGTTTTGTTTTGTTATGTACGTTAATTAAAAAAATGAGAAAATTAGTTAGTAGTATTAAAACAAATTAAAAAATACAATGAATAAATAATTGATACATCTTTCTTATACAATAGACAAAATTAAAAAGTACGGTAACTGAGATGATAGATGAGAATAATTAAACATACTAAAAAATACAATTGCAACGCAAATATAACGATAGTCTGAAAGATGTTGTGCAGGAGACATGTCTTCTTCCATTTCGGTTATTGGTTTGTTAAAAATAGCTAAAATTTCTATAGGGCAGAATCGTTTCCAATACCTGGATTGTACTAACACCTTTAGCATGTCTTTGTCATTTTTCAATTTTGTTATTTCATATTCGATTAAATTTTCTGAATACTTAGCATGACCTGATTGTCGAAAGAACAATCATCTTACCACCAGTGATTCGTGAATTCCATAAGGGGGAACCCCCATAGGTGCAACTTGTTTGATTAAATCCTTGAGTTTGTCCATGCTATATCCCGAAGGAATGTCAAATCTTATTGGATTTTTTCCAGTGAAGGAGTAATCCAAAAGCCCACCTTGGTGTGGTATGTTCCACTTCCCGTTGTAATACAAAATTGCATCATGAGTAGGAGTGATAGTAGATTGAAACAGGTTGAGTATACCATTCGGTGTTTTATTGATGGTACATAATAATTCTATAGGACCAACACACGAGTATTGCTGATTGCACATTAACATTGCGTAAACATCATCATCATTTTTCAATTGTAGAGATTGAAAAAAATATTACTGACCTGCATCTATGAATGACTATCGGTAGTAGATTTCATCCACTAATTGATCATTGGTTAGCTGAAGGGTGTTATGCATTCTACTCTTGAGTGTCTCAAAAGAATAGTCATTAGGAACTCACATTGGTGTTGGAGTGGGACTTTGAAAATAAACACCAGTTTGGTTATGAGTGATTGATCCATTTGAAAAAATGAAGGCTAATCTCGAGTTAGCAATGGTGTGACTGCTTGTTTCTCCCAAGAATGCCATAGTATTAAGATTGAATTTGGTTTTGTGAAGGTATGTTGTGTGAAATTATGCGGTTGTATTAAGGGTGTTTGGTGCTATTTATAATTGTATGAGCATTTTGCCTTGTTGATCTGCATTGGAATCTCATAAGGTTTGAATTGTGTTGCTGCTAAAGGCTTCTCTGGAATCCAATGTTGATTTTTCCCTGGTAACTGATGCAGTAGACATCCATTATAATTTTCAGAGTGAAAAAAGAGATTTTAAGTTGTCCATTTCATGTCAGTTCTGTTGGTGAGACATTTAATTTTTTAGAGACGTGTGTGAATTACAGAGTGTTGTTAATTTGGACTGTGATTTTTCCCTGGTAACTGATGCAGTAAACGTCCATTATAATTTTTAGAGTGAAAAAAGAGACTTTGAGTTGTCCATTTCATGTTAGTTTTGCTGGTGAAACATTTAATTTTTTAGAGACATGTGCAAATTGCAAAATGTTGTCAATTTGGACTGTGATTTTTCCCTGGTAACTGATGCAACAGACATCCATTATAATTTTTAGAGTGAAAAAAGAGATTCTGAGTTGTCCATTTCATGTCAATTTTGCTGGTGAGACATTTAATTTTTTAAATAGTCTGGTGTAAATTGCAAAGTATTGTGAATTTCGACAGTTATGTTACCATACCACCTATTGCAGTAGAAGTGGGTAAACTGGAAATCGTTAACTTAAACAAAAACCTCTAATTTATTTCATTACATAAAGTGATCACTGAACGCGGATATAAAACACTACATGAAAACCTCATAGCGGAAACAACTAAGACATGAATCATCCCCAGATTACCAATCCCGTTTGAATATTGTTTCATGGGATGAAGACATGTTACTTCCTTCGGGCCTGGAAGAGGAGTCAGTATCACTACCATGGTTTTTGACCCAACAACTCTCGTATTCATCTGATAGGTCCTCAAGATTGGAGGTTGACTCATATTGGTTGCTTGGTAGGTTATTATTGTCACAAATTATGGCAAATAACTCCACAAATGGTAGTAGTGGATTGTTGTAAAAAATGTTGAGCATTTGTCGAACATCAGCATCGTCTACAGAATAAAAGATATGTACATATAACGTTGTCCTGACTCAAATATGGGGCACCGAAAGTAGAGATGTTGGATATGTTGTTGTGGTTCAATGTTTAGTTTTTGGTGAACAAGTTCAAACAATTGTGTAAAGGTTATAACCTTTTGACCATAAAAGTTTTTTGTGTTGTTACTAATGAAGGTGGTGCCCTCATTAGTGTTGCAGATTTGGATATTGTAGTAAACACAAACATATGCAGTTGGGTGACACATTGTGGTAGGGATTGAGATGAATATTTGAAAGTTCTACGAATGTCTTTAGCTGTAGTGATATTTATAGAATTTGCTTCTAGTTGGGTGAGTCACTAGTTAACTGTGCATTTAGATGAACTGGTAAATGAGCACTTAAGCATAGTTGCAAGGGTCCAAATCATAGTTTTTATTTTTTATTTTATGCTCCTATTTTGAGGTGGTTGTCCATGCAATTGGTGCATGATAAATTTTTTTGGATTCTTTGACGTTTAAAATATGGAAAAAAATGTGTCACAGATATCATTAATGTGTTGGAAATAATTTTTTTAAAAAAATGCAGAACATGGACACTTAAGCATAGTTGCAAGGGTCCAAATCATAGTTTTTTATTTTATTTTGTGCTCCTATTTTGAGGTGGTTGTCCATGGAACTGATGCATGATATATTTTTTTTAGATTCTATGATGTTCAAACTATAGAAAAAATGTGAAACAGATATCATTAATGTGTTGGACATAAATTAAAAAAAATGCAGAACATGAGCACTTAAGCATAGTTGCAAGGGTCTAAATCATAGTTTTTTTATTTTTATTTTGTGCTCCTATTTTGAGGTGGTTGTCCATGGAACTGGTGCATGATATATTTATTTTTGGATTCTTTGATGTTCAAACTATGAAAAAAAATGTGTTATAGATATCATTAATGTGTGGGACATAAATTAAAAAAAAATGCAGAACATGAGCACTTAAGCATAGTTGCAAGGGTCCAAATCATAGTTTTTTTTATTATTTTGTGCTCCTATTTTGAGGTGATTGTCCATGAAACTGGTGCAAAACATTTTTTTTATTCTTTGACATTCAAACTACGTAAAAAATGTGTCACGGATATTATAAATGTGTTTGGACATAACTTAAAAAAAATGCAGAACATGGGCGCTTAAGAATAGTTGCAAGGGTCCAAATCATAGTTTTTTTTGTTTTTTTATTTTGTACTCCTATTTTGAGGTGGTTGTCCATGGAATTGGTGCACGATATATTTTTTTAGATTCTTTGACGTTCAAACTACTGAAAAAATGTGTCACGGATATTATAAATGTGTTTGGACATAACTTAAAAAAATGCAGAACATGGGAACTTAAGCATAGTTGAAAGGCTCCAAATCCTAGTTTTTATTTTTATTTTGTACTCCTATTTTGAGGTGGTTGTCCATGGAACTAGTGCACGATATTTTTTTTGGATTCTTTGACATTCAAAATATGGAAAAAATGTGTCATGGATAGTATAAATGTGTTTGGACATAACTTTTAAAAAATGCAGAACATGGGCACTTAAGCTTAATTGGGATTTTGTCTGTTGTGTGTAGGCATTCATTGTTCAATGACATGCACTGATAATGTGCGAAAACCCACATTAATAAAAAAACACCTTTAATCGATCGTGTAGGGTCTATTGGTTGTGTGCAGTTGTTTACTATGCAGTCACATGCAATGATACTTGGCATGCGAGATTATCTTGCATATGCCTTTTGTCTGAATGTGAGGCCTCGAGATTCCAAAGGCCATAAAATAAACAATGATATTTGTCATGCCTCGTGATTCCAATTTCCATTAAAATGACAGCCTTACTGTAACGCCTTGAGATTCTAAAACCCCTCTACACAACTGTCTTATTGTCATGCCTCTAGCTTCCAAAGCATGCCTACCTCTATATTTAACTGCATGATATCACCATATTGTTTGCACAGTTACATCAAAGTGCCAATGAGCCAGAAAATAATAATGCATGAAAATGAGTTCATCCCTAATTTGTGTGTTCGTTTATGTTAATGGTGAGATCACCTGCAATTCAACTAGAAACACAATTTTCACCAGTGACAACTGAAATTCTGATATCAATGAGGACAGATGTCGTACCGGATGTCACGACATCACGCTTCAGAACATGGAGATTATATTTGACTGTATGAGCAGATTAAACAAGTAAATAACACAAGAGAATTGTTAACCCAGTTCGGTGCAACCTCACCTACATCTGGGGGCTACCAAGCCAGGGAGGAAATCCACTAAAATAGTGTTAGTTCGAAGATCTAACAGCCACTGTTTACAACCTTCTCACCTAACCACTACCCGTGCAACCTCTACCTAAGAGCCACTCTTAGATATGAGAACCCCTCTCACTCCCTCTCAATCACTCTCCCGTGTTTACAATTAAATCAAATACACACCAGAGATTACTCTCTGAACAATAGAGATCAACTCCACACACTAAAGAGATCAACTCTACACACTCAGGTCCAACACTTGATGTTAGGGTGACATCAAGGTGGCTCACAAAACACTCAAGTCCCAAAACTCACAAAATAACTCTTCAATCCCGGACTTGGTTCAAAACTCGTGCAGCCTTCATGTTTATATAGCAGTGTGCGTTTCTGGGCTGCAACTACTTGTGCTGGATGAGATCTATCATTTTCCTGAAAATCTGCACTTAAAGATCTAAAAGATACAGTTTGATCTTTTAGTTTTTATCTTTAGTCTTTAATCTCTGAACGAACTATTCAAGTTTGTAATTCGAACTTTAATTATCTTTTAATTCGTTCCTAAAGATAGATCACCAAATCTGTTGCTAACTGCACATTAATCTGTTAAAGATATAACAGATTTATGTGTCCAGTATTTTCGGGCCGGATGTCAGGACATCGTGTCCGACATCGTGGATCCTGCACACTCTGTTAAAGATATAACAGATTTATGTGTCCAGTATTTTCGAGCCGGATGTCAGGACATCGTATCCGACATCGTGGATCCTGCAGCTTCAATTCTTCATTTGACATTTTATCTTGCCTTGTGCATTGTGCAGCCCGATCTGATTCCTTGACATAACGTTGGACATCATGTGCAGCAACTCCAGCTTTCCTTCTTTGTCTAAGTGCTTATGTTTTAACAAAATCTTAGCCAATCTTTTAAACACTCAGTAGAGCTAAGCACTAACAACAACACAAGATCGATGTTGTTGTATCCAACGATGATGCTGGCCGACATAACCAACGTAATACAATCATCAATTACAGATGTTGATGTTTCTTCCATAATTACTTCAATTTGGTATCGTTGTCCTATACACAAAATTATTGGACATGTTGAGTATACGGCATGTCCAATTACTGATGAAGAAGATGTTTGGTGCATGTTTAATACATTCATAAACATGCGAAGTGTAATATGTATGGAGCTTAGAGTTGAAGTTCATACTTCATGACCATTGTCTCATGTTAATGACCTAATTTGGATGGAGATGGAGCAGAAGTTGAATAGTTCCATGAAATTAGAATAAACTATTTAACATATGTTGTTGTATTTCTTTTAATTACTTGTTAGTTTTTATTATGTATTTGGTGTTTGTTTGATGTGTTTGTACGATGTTGTTCAGTTGTCATTTTTGTTTGTCATGAGGGTACTCAATTAAATTGTAAAATTAGAGGAGCATGAAGATAATGTAAATCGAAAAGTTCAACATAAGTTAATTGCAGAATGATATTCTCATCATACAACAAATTTTACTACTTAATCCCCATAATGGTGTCATGTTCCACATGGAGGGTGTCTCCTATTACGTCTTGGATTTCGACGTGGGCGTTGATCGAGGCCGTACCCGAATCAAATAAATATTAAAAATGCAGTATCTAGGAAGTGATCCTAGGTCGTCTCCCAATGAGCAATGGTCAACATAAGGCTGTCATTATGTGATTAAGCAACACATACACCAATTAATCATGAACGAAACTGATCATTAAGCATGAACGTAAATTAAGGGCAGAGACAATTAATCAAGCACTAAGCATGCATGGATTAATAACAACAAATACAGAGTAATTGGTGAAGAGGAAAAACTGATCAGAATTCAATAGTAATAACAAAACCTCAAAGAGAGTTGTGCTTAATTCTCAAGAGAAAACAACGTTGGAGACTTAGCCTTCCATTAATCAACAGAAAACGAAATTGTAGATTGAAGCAGAAACCAAATTGCAGAAAATGAATTTTATTCTACGTGAACAGTGTGCATGAACAGTAAAAACTGGAATTCTAAAATCCTAGAATTATTCTCCTCTCCAGAAAACTCCCTAAACTAAAACCTTGGTGTTGTTATATAGGTCCTCAGCCCCAAAGCTTACAAATCTATTTTCAATCCAAGTCCATAAACGAAATAAAATAAAATCTGGACAAGATAAGATAAGATTGGATGAAATAAAATCTAGACGAAATAAAATCTAGATAAGATAAGATTTGATAAAATAAAATTGTCTACTCTCTTCAAGTCCAAGCCCAATTGCTTCTAATTCTCCTGAAATTAAATTAAAAACACAAAATTAGTCAAGTAGGACCAAATGATAAAACTGCATAATTAATTTGATAATTAAGGCTAATCAGTAATTAAAATGGTGACAAAAAGGGTTAAGAAATAGGAGAAAATAATGACACATCAGGCGTTCATCTGGTAAGTCATGCAATAATGGATTATTCTCTTGTACATCTTGACTAAACATCAAATTGAAACTTGGTTCCACTTTGTTCTGTAGGCTATGCATGTATTCGCGAGCTGATGTTGGCGTGCCATAATCAGTTCCAAAAACATTGCTCAGGAAATCATCTGGTTAGACCATTGGTGGAGTGTAGTCCATGTTCGAAGCACTAGGAAAAGCGTAATCCATCATAGGGGGGAATTAGTGTGTATATGGGTGGAACGTAATTTGTCATGGGAGGAATTGGTGTGTATGCAGGATTACATTCTGGTTGCACGATATTTGTTGCCCTTGACAATTGACCAGTTTCAAAATTCATTGGTGGTTGCATATTTAAAAAAAAAATAGTATTAGTTTGATACCACTCCATGTATTCCTAATAATGCTTTGCATGCCCTATAATAGGTTGTCCATATAAAACCATTGATTGACGTTGTTGCTGATACCTTATCCATTTTGCATGTTTTTCTGCCCAATTTGTGTTAGTTCGACCTCGCATGTCAATTTTGTGAAGTTTGTCCATATTTCTTGAGGGATTTGGTATGTCTTGTCAGAGGAAGAATTGAAGTTTAACTCTATCCACTTGGTGCTATTCTACTATCGAGAAACAAATTAGAGGGGTGCAAAAACACAAATGGATTCCAAAGCAACCAAAAAGTGGAGATATGGATTCCACAAGAACTAAAATAATACAACATGAATTATTTAATTATTAAAAACACAAAACTCAACATTATTTTTATGTAACCCATACTTTATTTATTACATGTTCCACTGTCATGTGGTCTAATCTCATTCTATAACCAATGACATCTCCATATGGTGTACTGGTAAAGCTCAATCCACTGTCACTCCATCTAATAAATGAAATTATTGATTTAATTGATACTATGCTAATCATATAACAATGAATTTGAGATTCATATTACCTCGTAACCAACAGATACGATGGTGTCCGATTAACTCGCTACAATGAAGGGAATGCGATATCATGCCCAAGATTGCAACAATGACGCACAATAGTCCATGGCTTTGGCATCAGGGTTAGTGGCCCTACAAATTTCTTTGTATAGCGTTTCTAGACAAGCAGAGCCCTAACTACACCGCCTGACTCGATCGAGATCAGCCAAGACAGTGAGGTACATCAAATGAACCCGATTTCCCGTCTTGTCTGGCATTAATATCCCACCAATTAGCTACAAAATGTAAGCTCTACAATGTGCTTCTAACTGTTATTGTGTCGATTCCGAGGGAAGCAGTGGCATATTATCTTGCAACCACTTAAGCTTAATGGCAGAGCCTACTATTGCTTCTCCCTTTGGCAGAACAACACCCAAATATTGTTCACACATTTCCTCCCAATCATAGTAGGTTGCACCAGTGATTGGCCTACCGTCGACCCTTATGCCAAGCTGTAGTGCTACATCCTCCAGTGTAATTGTACATTCTCTAACAGGAAGATGAAAAGTGTGTCTCTGGTCTCCATCGCTCAACAAGTGCAGTCACTAGATGATGATTAATTTTGAAGTGGCGTAATTTTGCCACATCAGCAAACCCAATATGAACAAGTAATGACTCAATTAAAGGATGAGGAGCATGCATTAAATGACAATAGGAAATGATTATTGGTGGTTGTCCCGGTAAAGCAAAAGTTATATTTTTTTAATTGTCACGACAAGAAAAGTTTATAATATCATCTAATTGGTACTTACCATGTTTTGCATCTTTGAAGCTCGGTGACAATCTTGTTTCCATAACAATGTCGTTGCCTCCATTCTCACTTAACACAATCAAACAATTCGAAATTTAGTTGCTGATTTTCAAAATGAACAGATGAATGAAATAAGCTGCCTGCGAACGTATTTATAGGCAGAAAAAAATTTTGAGTGCACTATCCACTTACTGTTCATTGTACTATTCAGTTACTGTTCACTTTACTGTTCATGTCAGGAATCCTGTAGTGATACTGCGCGCGTCAAAATATTGTTCATGTCACTGTACGCGTCAGAACATTGTTCACGTCATTGTGCGCATCAGAACACTATTCACATCACTATTCATGTCATTGTGTGCGTCAGAACACTGTTTACGTTACTGTTCATGTTACTGTAGATCAATTTTTGACCGCAAAAACTGTCGGTGCACTATTCATGACCTTGTGGATGCAATCTAGACTGTTAAATTGTCAGTGCGATGCCAACCGTTGGATCTATCCCTAGCCACATCACTATAAGTAGGTCTCCAAACATATTCTTCTACACACAGAAAACACTTCACAACAAAAGTTCCAAATCACTCTGAGTCTCTAATCCAAATCACTCTCAGTCTCGAAACCAAATCACTCTCAATCTCAAAACCAAATCACTCTCAGTCACAATGGCAATCAGAAACAAAAATGTCCCTATCGTAGTCTACTATGATGCCTATGTAGTCGATTGTGACGAGAGCGTTGAGTTTAAGGGTGGAAAAAATGTACTTGTTTCAATGAGGAGAGGCATGACCTTCAATGTCTTAAAAACAAAAATCCAACATAAGATGAGCCTAAACCAAGGTCAAACCATAACCACAGTCATTTATCGATACCTCATTTCTGCTGGGTTTGGCATGTTCAATTACCAGGCTGTTACCATCAGTGACGATGAGGATATTGATGGCATGTTCGATGTCTATAACCGACATCAATGCTTAAGTAGCTTTCAGTTGCTCGTACGATACGAACAACAACCTTCTTCTACTGCCAATGCCAAAACAACCGTTCAATCACCACAAATTCACGAAACACCATACACTGGCTACCATACTCAAACCTTCCATGAAGGCCCATCCTCTTGCACACCAATCCCATACACGACCACAAATGATTATTATGTCCCTCATTTTGAACCCACTGAATTCAATACCCACATTACTTCATACACACAACTGCTTGGTGCATCGTCAAACTACTATGAGACGACTCCCCAACTAAATGAGCCCTCCCAAAAAAATGCCGACCCAACTACTGATGTCCATGTTGCTAGTCTGAAAGCAACGAAACGTCACATGACTATCATACTCAAAATGGGTTACCAGATGAAGTAGTTGGTGACTTTAGTGATGACAAAGATGAAATTTTGGCAGACAACAACAACAACAACAACAACAACGATAATGATATATAGTTCCTTTTCCAACAAACATCAACTAAAGGATGTGAAAGGATGTCACTCGATTACCAAATTAGTGTAATCGATTACACAAAGCTTTTATGTGAAAGGATGTGACTCTTCACATTTGAATTTCAACGTTCAAAGGCATTGGTAATCGATTACCAAAACATTGTAATCGATTACAGCTTTTGAAATTAATTGGAACGTTGTAAATTCAATTTGAAAACTTTTTCAAAACAATTTTTCTACTGGTAATCGATTACAACAATCTGGTAATCGATTACTAGAGAGTAAAGACTCTTTGGTAAACATATTTTGAGAAAAACCATGTGCTATTCAATTTTTGAGAAAAACCTTTTCATACTTATCTTGATTAAGCCTTCTCTTGATTCTTGAATCTTGAGTCTTGAATCTTGATCTTGATTCTTGAGATCTTGAACCTTGAATCTTGATTCTTAACACTAAACTTTCTTCTTGAGTCTTGAATTCTTCTTGATTCTTATCTTGAACTCTTGAATTGCTCTTGATTCACTTGAGTTGTTCTTTGATTGATCTTTGAGGTTTTTGTCATCACCTTTGTCATCATCTTTTGTTATCATCATTGTTATCATCAAAACACCTTTGAATCACCTTTGATTCTCTATGAAGCTTTGCTTCTACAATCTCCCCCTTTTTGATGATGACAACTTCTGAAATCAAGAAACACACACACACATTTTTTCCTAGTCAATCACTCATAAATTCTCCCTCTTTGTTTTTGAATTTGTGCATATCTTAAAATTAAATTGATTACTCATGTGAGTTCTTGATTTTAATCCCATTTCTCTCCCCCTTTGGCATCAACAAAAAGCCAAGGTGCGTAACAAATTTGAAATAATCAATCATAACTAAACATTCATATAATATACATTGAGAAACAAACAACCAAACCATGAAGCAAGAATCATGAAGCAACAATCATAAATAAATTATCTATAAAACCCATATAGTCAAATAACATACTTAATGTTTGTTCAAACATACCATGCAAATAGGGAAATAGTAAATTGTTCAAATACCATAATAATATAGAGATTTATTTTGATAAATCATTGACATCTATTAGTCTTAATTCTCTTCTAATGTTATAGAAGGTATCTTTACTTAGTGGTTTTGTAAAGATGTCTGCAAGTTAATTTTTAGTATCTACAAACTCTAAAACAACATCACCTTTTAGAACATGATCTCTAATAAAATGATGCCTAATTTCTATATGCTTGGTTCTAGAGTGAAGAACTGGATTCTTAGATATGTTTATGGCACTTGTGTTGTCACATTTTATGGGAATGTGATCTAATACTATTCCATAGTCAGATAGTTGTTCTTTCATCCACAAAATATGTGCACAACAACTACCAGCAGAAATATATTCTGCTTCTGTTGTGGATAATGCTACACTATTTTGTTTCTTGCTATTCCAAGAAACAAGTGCAGACCCTATGAATTGACATGTACCACTAGTACTCTTCCTATCTGTTTTTGATCCAGCAAAATCTGAATCTGAGTATCCTACTAGGTTGCATAAAGAATTCTTAGGATGCCATAATCCTAAACTAACTGTTCCTAATAAATATCTTATAATTCTTTTTACTGCCATTAAATGTGAAAACTTTGGATCTGATTGAAATCTTGCACACATGCATACACTAAACATAATGTCTGGCCTACTTGCAGATAAGTAAAGTAGAGATCCAATCATACCTCTGTATTGCTTTGGATCAACAGGTTGACCGGATTCATCTATGTCAAGATAACAACTTGTATTCATAGGGGTAGCCAAGTGTTTTGAGTTTTTCATTCCAAATCTTTTAATGAGTTCTTTGCAATATTTTGCTTGATTGACGAAGATCCCATCATTTGTTTGTTTGATTTGTAGTCCAAGAAAGTAATTTAACTCACCCATCATGGACATCTCAAACTCACTTTGCATATCAATAGAAAACTCCTTGCACAAAGATTCATTAGTAGATCCAAAAATTATATCATCAACATAAATTTGTACTAACAAGATATCATTATCCTTATTTTTTATGAATAAGGTAGTATCTACTTTCCCTCTAGTAAAATTCTTTTCTAATAGGAATTTACTTAATCTTTCATACCAAGCCCTAGGTGCTTGTTTTAGGCCATAAAGTGCCTTTTTTAATCTATAGACATGGTCTAGTTTTTGTGAATCTTCAAACCCAGGAGGTTGTTCCACATATACCTCCTCCTGAATTAGACCATTTAAGAAAACACTTTTGACATCCATTTGATATAGTTTAAAATTCATAATAGATGCATATGCTAATAACATTCTAATGGCTTCTAACTAGCTACAGGTGCAAAAGTTTCTTCATAGTTTATACCTTCTTCTTGGTTATATCCTTTTGCTACAAGTCTAGCTTTATTCCTGATTACTATACCATTTTCATCCAATTTATTTCTAAATACCCATTTAGTTCCTATGATTGGATAATCTGAAGGTTTTTCTACTAATTCCCATACATCATTTCTTTCAAATTGATTTAATTCTTCTTGCATAGCTACTATCCAATGGTCATCTATAATAGCTTCTTTAAAGTTTTTAGGTTCTATTAATGAAACAAATGTCATATTATTGCATAAATCTTTAAGAGAGTGTCTAGTTGTTATCCCTTTTGAGATATCACCGATGATGTTTTCAAGAGGATGATTTCTTGAAGTTTTCCATTCTTTAGGAAGATTATCATTTTCTTGTGCTGTGTCATCTTGATCATCCTTGTTTTCATCATCTCTCTTTCTTTTCAGATATCTTTCTTCATTTTGAGTATCTTCCAAAGTATCTGCAATATCATCAACAAACTCCTTTCTCGGGGAGGTAATATTAGTTTCATCAAAAGTAACATGTATTGATTCCTCAATTGTCATAGTTCCTTTGTTGTATATTCTAAATGCTTTACTATGTAAGGAATACCCAAGGAAGATACCCTCATCAGCCTTGACATCAAACTTTCCTAGACTTTCTTTACCATTGTTTAGAACAAAACATTTACATCCCAAAACATGTAAATGTGCAATGTTTGGTTTTCTATTGTTGAAAAGTTCATATGGGGTTTTCTTAAGAATAGGTCTAATTAAGGCTCTGTTCATAATATAACATGTGGTGTTAACTGCTTCTGCCTAAAAGTATTTTGGAAGAGGTGTGTCATTTAAAAGAGTTCTAGCAATTTCTTCTAGGGCTCTATTTTTTCTTTCTACTACTCCATTTTGTTGGGGTGTCCTTGGTGCAGAAAAGTTGTGTTCTATGCCATACTCATCACAAAACATTTCAAAATCATTGTTTTCAAATTCACCTCCCTGATCACTTCTGATGGAGATAATTTTGAGATTCTTTTTGTTTTGAATGACTTTGGCAAGTCTTCTAAATGCATGAAATGCATCATTCTTATGAGTAAGAAATAAAGTCCAAGTATATCTAGAATAATCATCAACAATTACTAATGCATAGTAACTTCCACCAAAACTCATCACCCTAGATGGTCCAAACAAATCCATGTGTAATAATTGCAATGGTTGAGTGGTAGAAACAATATTTTTAGATTTAAAGGATACTTTTGTTTGTTTACCTTTTTGGCATGCATCACATAACTTATCTTCTCAAATTTTAATCTAGGCAATCCAATAACTAGATCTTTTGAAATTAATCTATTTAGATGATCCATGTTAAAATGAGCAATTCTCTTATGCCATAACCATGGATCACAATCTTTACTTAAAAAGCATCTATCATTTACAGATTTTTGTTTTAGATCAATCATGTAAACATTATTTTCTCTAAAACCTATATGTTCAATTTCTTTGTCATGCTCATGCTTAATAACACATTTTTCAGAATCAAAAGATACTTTATATCCTTTATCACATAATTGACTAACACTTAATAAACTATGCTTCAAACCTTCTACAAGCAACACATTTTCAATAGGAGTATAAGAACTCATACCTATTTTACCAACTCCAATAATTTTACCCTTGTTGTTGTCTCCGTATGTAACATGTTCACTTTTCTTGGGGGAAATAGTTGTGAATTTGGATACATCACCCGTCATGTGCTTGGAACATCCACTGTCTATGTACCATTTCTTCCTTATAGAATCTTCTTTGTTATTCTCATCAGATTTTGTCATGAGACACAAGTTGACTTGGTCTTCATCATGATCTTTGAGTAACCTGTTCCTACAAGAAACCTGCTCTGATACCACTTGTTGGATCGAGTGGCCTCAGAATAATTAAGAAGGGGGGTTGAATTAATTATTCCTAAACCTTTACTAATTAAAAAATTACTCTTCTAAGGCTTTTACTTATGTTGTTAAGAGAATTTGGAGTAGAAGAGAAACTTAACAGAAAGTAAAAGCGAAAATTAAATGCACAACGGAAAGTAAAAGAGTAGGGAGGAAGGAAACAAACACACAAGAGTTTTTATACTGGTTCGGCAACAACCCGTGCCTACATCCAGTCCCCAAGTGACCTGCGGTCCTTGAGATTTCTTTCAACCTTGTAAAAATCCTTTTACAAGCAAAAATCCACAAGGGATGTACCCTCCCTTGTTCTCTTTGAAACCCTAGTGGATGTACCCTCCACTAGAACTGATCCACAAGAGATGTACCTCTCTTGTTCTCAGTCAAACCCAAGTAGATGTACCCTCTACTTGTACCACAAAGGATGTACCCTCCAATGTGTTGAGACAAAGATCTCAGGCTGTTAAACCTTTGATACTTTGTGAATGGGGATACAAAAGAATTCTCAGGCGGTTAGTCCTTTGAACACTTTTGTATTAGGGAATGGGAAGAATCAAAAGAATTCTCAGACTGTGTCGTTTTGAATTCTTTGACAAGGGAGAAGGGAGACACAAAAGAATTCAGGTAGTTAGTCCTTTGTTCTTTTGGAAAAGGGAGAAGAGAGACACAAAAAGAATTCAGGCGGTTAGTCCTTGGCGAATTCTTTTTGGCAAAGGGAGAAGAGAATGAAGAGGATGAATAGCACAAGTTTTCAAGGTTTAGAAAACCAGAAAACTTCAGAAAGCTTTTGGTACAAAGAAGAAGAAGAAGTTCAAAGAGATTCAAGGCTTGTAAAGGATTGATTGAATAAGTGTAAAAGTGTATTGAAAAGCAAATCAAAGCCTTGCTTTTATAGACTCTTCATGTCTGGCCAAGAGGACCATTTAGAAGAGTTATAACTTTTAGAAAAACTTAAAACCAATTTGAAAAAGTCAAAAACCTTTTGAAGAGTTACATCTTTTGATTTATTCAGAAACAAACACTGGTAATCGATTACCAAATTAGTGTAATCGATTACACAAAGCTTTTATGTGAAAGGATGTGACTTTTCACATTTGAATTTGAATTTCAATGTTCAAAGGCACTGGTAATTGATTACCAAAACATTGTAATCGATTACAGCTTTTGAAATTAATTGGAACATTGTAAATTCAATTTGAAAACTTTTTCAAAACAATTTTGCTACTGGTAATCGATTACAACAATCTGGTAATCGATTACCAGAGAGTAAAAACTCTTTGGTAAACATGTTTTGAGAAAAACCATGTGCTATTCAATTTTTGAGAAAAACCTTTTCATATTTATCTTGATTAAGCCTTCTCTTGATTCTTGAATCTTGAGTCTTGAATCTTGATCTTGATTCTTGAGATCATGAACCTTGAATCTTGATTCTTGACTCTAAACTTTCTTCTTGAGTCTTGAATTCATCTTGATTCTTATCTTGAACTCTTGAATTGTTCTTGATTCACTTGAGTTGTTCTTTGATTGATCTTTGAGCTTTTTGTCATCACCTTTGTCATCATCTTTTGTTATCATCATTGTTATCATCAAAACACCTTTGAATCACCTTTGATTCTCCATGAAGCTTTGCTTCTACAGTTTGGTGGCATGCAACCGTCGCTTGACCGCCTCAAGGTACTTAACACCCATCGTTAGATAATCCGTAAATTTCCACGACATTCCAAAAGTTAAAAAGAAGCATTGTTGCGCAATCCGTAAAGTTCCGCAACATTTCGAAAGAGAAAAAGAGCATTGTTGAGTAATCCGTAAAGTTTTGCAACATTCCAGAAAGAAAATGGATGTCGTTATGGAATCCATAAAGTTTCATGAGATTTCGGAAAGAAAACAGCCAAAAACACAAAAATGGGGGGTGATCTTATCAAGATAGGGGTGTAACTAGCAATTTGAATCTAGGCCCTTTCGGAACATTTTGGAAGTTGGGTTGCTTAAGGAGGAAGCAACTGGGCGGCAAGCTCCTCCACGTTTTTGAAAAATGGTTTCCGGGGCTTCCGTGACTTCCGTAAAATTTCCGAAAACCTTGGGTAAGCATATTTCACTTAACATTGGTGAAAGGGAAAAGAAAAAAAGATGAAAATCAAATCCAAAACACTTCCGTAAGGCTTCCGTAACTTTCCATAAAGTACGAAAAGGGGGGTGAACTTAGTAATTTGGGTGCGCTTAGAAAGCTTCCACAAGAAGCCTCTGGGCAGCAAGCACCTCCCTTTTTCCCTATAAATAGGGGAGGGGGGCTGTTTCAAAAATGTTAATGACCCTTAAGCTATGCATTTCGGCTATTTTGGGCAAAAAACACGTTTTCGTGAAGAAAAATCGAGTCAAAGTGCTTTCGTAACGCTTCCGTAAGCGATTTTGTGGAAATTCTTCATCGTTCTTCACCGTTCTTCATTCATTCATCCTCGTTCTTCAGTCTTCAACCGGTAAGTTCCCGAAATCGAATCTTTCAATTCATTCTATGCACCCTTAGTGGTCCCTACTTGTTGTGTACTTTCACTTTAATTTCGTTTACTTTCAGTGTTCTTTTCTTCCGCTTTAATGAGCTTTTAACCGTTTATTTAAGCCGTTTTCTCACCTAATAAATGATAAAATGAATTTCAACCAATCATTTATGTTGTAATCTAATTTAATCACCGTTAAAAAAAATCTAATTGATTGTTCACACTATAACCTCGGTTAAACCAAAAAAAGTAAAATAATAATAAAATAATCAAAATATCTTGAAAAAATAATAATAATAAAATAATCAAGAAAAATAAATCGAACGTTTTTCTTTGAAAGTTTCCTTGAATGAATTAACTAATAACCAAAGTTAAGCTAAGGCTAAAATCAACTCATAAATTAAGCTTTGTCCGCAAAAATCACTAAAAACCGTTTTAAGGTCCAATGCCTTAAACAGTCCTCTTTGCTTTTATCGGTTAACATGGACCATTCAAAAGTATAAAATCAACCCATAACTTTACCGCTTTTGAAAGAACTACGTAGGTTTGATTTCCTCATCGCAATTGAGGATACATAGGAGCGAGGGAAACACCCTTGTCGACCACAAAAAGATAAAAAATACAAAAGGCATAAAAAGACATAAAAACGTAAAAAAGGGAAAATAAAACAAATCGAAGACATGATATTGCACACTTGGTTAAAGGCTGTCGTCCCTTGTGACAGACACGTGGGGTGCTAATACCTTCCCCGTGCATAAAAACAACTCCCGAACCTTTCACGATTAAAGTTTGTAGACCACACCTTTCCGGTTTTTCCAACGTTTTCCTCAAATAAACGTTGGT
This sequence comes from Glycine max, assembly GCF_000004515.6. Classification (NCBI taxonomy): domain Eukaryota; kingdom Viridiplantae; phylum Streptophyta; class Magnoliopsida; order Fabales; family Fabaceae; genus Glycine; species Glycine max. The sequence goes on from NC_038244.2 coordinate 36,325,574, forward strand.
GGCGACTCCGCGCATTTTCCTCCCATGGAAGACGCACCCGTGAGCCCCGCGTCGCCCTCCCTTCGAAGGGTAGGTTGCAACAGTTGGCGACTCCACTAGGGATTGTTTTTAGAGAGTTAAGCCTTCTAATCTCGTGCAATATCATGACTTCCTCTTTTGTCGGTTTCCTTTTATTTCTCTTACATTCTTATATATAACTCTTTGATGCTTTTAATGTGTTTTTGAAATGTATGCATGAGATAGATACTTATTCATTTGATGCACACAAACACCAACACTATTTGTACACACGGTGAGTTGAAAAGGGGCCCTATACTCGGGTCCATGGGAACATAAGGAGTGGAGGTGAATCTGTGGTCATGTTGGGTCTCCGACTTGCTTGATAACAGTGAACCCTCATCTAGAGTTTTTCTCTTTGATAACATATTGTTGCTGGTAGTCCCTAATGCCGCAATATGTTTTTTGAAGGGTGTGATACCTCTAGAAGCCATCAAGAGAGATATGATCACCTTGGGAATTATCACTAAAAGCCTTTTAGTTCCTCCCGTTTAGGTCCCTAAAATAGGGGCATGAAGCGAACACGCTGCGTGCGTTTTAAACACTGCCATGCATATAACATAAATATCATGTACGCCTTTGCTGTATGATTATTTGAGAATATTGCCATGTAGTGTACATCCCCCTGTTGCGTTTTTGCGCATCTGCATCATGTCATCACGCATGTGTTGTATGTTGGTCTCGTCTTTTGTCATGGGAAGCTGGAAGGTCCATATCACCTTCTTAACTGTACACATGGGGCACTGCGCCCCCAAATACGCAAGTAAGAAGATATGATATTTTGGTCTCTCGTGTCCGTAAATGCATTCATATCATGCACTGCATAAGTATCTGTTCATGGCATCGTAATGGACATATCGTTCCTGCATTTGTCACTTACCATATTCATGCATTGCATTTTGCATAAGTCACTTCATCACCATGCATCTGCATCTAACATGTTTTTTGCATACCATTTGTTTTCATGTTTACTCATGCATGATCCTTGCATTTTCCTCTGCAAAACAAAAACAACAAAGGAAGCATGAAAATTCACGCTGCATTCTTAGTTGCATATGTTCGGTAACATGAGCCAACCATGTTGGGATCATAAATCCGTTTCACTTAAAAACAAAATGATTGAACATGGTACCTAATGCATGGTTAACTAAGAAAAGATGTTTCTTCGGGCATCTCAATTTCATAATTACATTTGCCATGCATAGCTTAAGTATGCTCGAGTCATTCATCTCTGTGAAATGTTGTCAAATCTAAATTGATTCAACCCCATGTCTTGCGTAAAAATTTGCAATACTCCAACTGTGCATCATTCGCATACATCCATCCTTTTCATTGGTTGCATTGCTCATTGCATTTTTTCCTTGAAAAAAAAAGAACTTAATCATTGTTATAAAAAAGAAAAGAACACGCTTTACGGCGCCCTTACCGAACTCGTGCTAGAACTAGAGTAATGGGTGAAGCAGAGGAGGTGCAAGAGCAGATGAAGGCCGACAAGGAGGCCATGAAAAAGAAAATGGCCACAATGATGGAGGCCATGATGAGCATGAAGAAGATAATGGAAGCCAATGCGATTGCAGTTACCGCTACCAACGCTGTTGCTAAGGTGAACTCGATGCCCCCATCTGATCTCAACCAAATGAATCATCCAACCTCAGATATGGTAGGCAAAGATTTAAGAAGTACGAAGGGCCCCATGATGTGAAAATTCAAAATGAGCACGCCTTCCCGCCATATGGCTTGCCTCCCAACTATACACCACCCAATGTGGCATACACTCCCAATGAGGATGTCAATAACTCCGCTACCATACTCATTGAGAGCCTACAACCTCATCATGTACATGTCCCTCAACCCATGGGGGAGACACATGAAATTCCCCACCACAATCTAGCGGACTTTGAGCCTTGCCTTGGATATGCCACTGAAGGGCAAGAAGTTGGTGGTATACCCCTGCAAAACACTCTGGAGGGCCCTCAGTATCTCCCACAACCACACCCCTCACATTCCACAGCGGTTAAAAACCCTTATGCTATGGCAGAAATGAGAAAGTTGGATCATCTAGAGGAAAGGCTCAGGGCCATTGAAGGAGACGAAGATTATGCCTTTGTTAACCTAGAAGAGTTGTTCCTAGTACCCAATATCATCATCCCTCCCAAGTTCAAGGTGTCAGACTTTGACAAGTACAAGGGGACTACTTGCCCCAAGAACCATCTAAAGATGTATTGTCGGAAGATGGGGGCATACGCAAAAGATGAGGAACTGCTGATACATTTCTTCCAAGAAAGTCTTACTGGGGTAGCTGTTACCTGGTACACTAACTTGGAACCTTCCCGAGTCCATTATTGGAAGGACCTAATGGTTGCCTTCGTTAGGCAGTATTAGTACAATTTTGATATGACTCCGGATAGGATGCAACTACAGAACATGTGCAAAAAGGGGCATGAATCTTTCAAAAAATACGCCCAAAGGTGGAGAGACCTGGCAGCTCAAGTGGCACCTCCAATGACGGAGAAAGAGATTATCACAATAATAGTAGACACATTACCAGTGTTTTACTATGAAAAAATGGTGGGGTACGCACCTTCAAGCTTTGCGGATTTGGTCTTCGCTGGCAAAAGGATCGAAGCGGGTCTGAAAAGAGGTAAATTTGATCATCCTGCTTTGATGAATAAGAAAACTGGGGCAAATGAAGAGGATGAGAATTAGAAAGGAACCCATGTTGTGGCTGCCATTCCTACATGGCCAAACTTCCCACCAGCCCAACAATGTCATTGCTCAGCCAATATCGGCCCTTCTCATTACCCACCACCCAGTCATCCATAAAGTTTGCTGGCCGCACATCCAATGCTAAGCGCAAACCAAAACACCAACCAAGAAATGAATTTTGCAGCGAAAAAGCCTATAGAATTCACCCCAATTCCAGTGTCCTATGCTGACTTGCTCCCATATCTGCTCGATAATTCAATGGTTGCTATAACCCCAGCCAAGGTTCCTCAACCTCCTTTTTTCTGAGGATACGACTCGAACGCAACATGTGCTTATCATGGAGGGGCCCCAGGGCATTCCATTGAGCATTGTAGGACCCTGAAGCGTAAGGTGCAAGGTAAATTGATGCGGGCTGGCTGAAATTTGAGGAGAACCGCTTGTGAATCCTAACATTGACAAGCGACACCACACATGGGGTAATTTTGAAAGCTGTTGTTAGATGTCTCTAATGACTCATTAGGATTTTCAAGTTTATGCCATTATTGTAAACCACAATGCTAAATAATATGGATAAATTGGACATCTTTGTCACTCTCATCCTCTCGCAAACACATCGTTGCTTATTCAACCTCCACCGGAATGTGAGTGTAAGCCATTGGTTTGTTTGCTCAAAGTGACCTGCGCTCCTGAGTGTTGACTTCCAAGACCGTTCAAACAGAGATTACTCGTCCTGCACATTGGTGGAGGTGCCGTAAAATGACGAGTAAAGCAAAAAAAAGTTCAAGAAAAAAAGCATTTGATTGACTGTGTTTTCAAGTAAAAATATAGACGTTCATGTGACCTCATTTTATCATTCTAGAAAGTTTATCTTTTTTAGAGAGAAGTGAGTTATCTAGAATAGAAGTCATTTGACTTAACTCGTCAATTAAAAAAAATCCTTCAACTATTTCTCATCCTTGAAAAATTCTTTTTGCGAGAATCAACCACCTCTTTCATTCTTCCTTGCTACAAGGTTGTGAAAACAAAACAATGATGGATACCTCAGAGCCCTACACTGAGGTAATGAAAGGCACCATGCATAAACCTCAAGCGAACCTAGGGGAAAATTAGAAGTTCTCACCCAATAGGTTCCCAGCTACAAGGTCATGACGAAAGATAACAATTGGTACCTCAAAGCCTTACACTGGGACAATGAGGGGCACCGTGCATGAGCCTCAAGCGAACCTAGGGGCAGATCAAAACTTCTCACCCGTCGATGTTTTTAAACAGAAAAAAGGGGACAAACCCTAGGATTTCAATGGGTTGATTAAACATCAAACGGCTCCATTGTCATCACTCCAAAATGATCAAGTGTTTAAATCAAACAGAACATACACTCTGAGGGAGTTCCCGAAGAGATTTGCAAAAGATAGGATGAGGTTGCATGAATTATCACCTCTTTCAAAAGGACATTCAATTTGTGTTTTCTGAAAAAATCAAATCAAAATCCAAATCACAAAATAGGGAAAGAATGTCATGAACATTGTACAACTTTCCATTACATTGTATTGTTGCATAAGAAGTCCACATTTACCGCATTTCAAGACAAAGGTTGCATGCATCTGGATCCCTAAAAATCATGTTAACTACATAGATTTCCTACATCTACTATCCAATCTTTTTGAATTTGGGATGACCGTCCCTCTCGATGAGTCGATCTCTTGCTTTCTCATAAGGGTGGACCCTTGGGTACTAGTACCTATCACCTTAAGAGGGTTGCATGCCCTCACCTTCGGAGGGCTGCACGTCCTCGCCTTTAGAGGGCTCCACGTCATCGCCTTAAGATGGCTGCACGCCTTCGCCTTCGCCTTCAGAGGGCTACATGCCCTCGCCTTTAGAGGACTACACACCCTTCCTTTCAAAGGACAACATGTCCTCGCATTCAGAGGGCTACAAGCCCTTCGCCTTCAGAGGGCTACACGCCCTCGCCTTCAGAGGACTACACGCCCTCGCCTTCAGAGGACTACACGTCCTCACCTTCAGAGGAGTACACGTTCTCACCTTCAGAGGGCAGCACACCCTCGCCTTCAGAGGGCTACACGACCTCGCCTTTAGAGGACTACACGTCCTCACCTCCATAAGGCTACACGCCCTCACATTTTGAGGGCTACACGTCCTCAGCTTACGAGAGCTACACGTCCTCACCATCAAAGGACTACACGTCCTTGCCTTCAGAGGGCTACACGCCCTCACCTTTAGAGGGCTACACGCCCTCACCTTCAGAGGGCTACACGCCCTAACCTTCAGAGAACTACATGTCCTCGCCTTCAGAGGGCTACACGCCCTCAACATCAGAGGACTACACGTCCTCGCCTTCAGAGGGCTGCACGCCCTCACCTTCAGAGGACTACACGTCCTAACCTTCAGAGGACTACACGTCCTCAACTTTAGAGGGTTACACGCCCTCGTCATCAGAGGACCACATGTTCTCACCTGCAGAGGGCTGCACGCCCTCGCCTTTAAAGGGCTACGCGCCCTCGCCTTTAGAGGACTACACGTCCTCACCTCCATAGGGCTACACGCCACCACCTTCAGAAGGTTACACGTCCTCACCTTCAGAGGGCTATAGGCCCTCGTCATCAGAGAACTACACGTCTTCGCCTTCAGAGGGCTACACGCCCTCACCTTCAGAGGACAACACGTCCTTACCTGCAGAGGGCTACAAGCCCTCGCCATCAGAGGACTACACGTCCTCGCCTTCAGAGGGCTGCACGCCCTCGCCTTCAAAGGACTACACGTCCTCACCATCAGAGGACTACATGTCTTCACCTTTAGAGGGTCACCACGCCCTCGCCAACAGAGGACTACACGTCTTCGCCTTTAGAGGACTACACGTTCTCCCCTTTAGAGGACTACATGTCCTCCCCTTTAGAGGGCTACACGCCCTCGCCTTCAGAGGACTACACGTCCTCCCCTTCAAAGGACTGTACGTCCTCACCTTCAGAGGACAACACGTCCTCGCCTTCAGAGGGCTACATGCCCTCGCCTTCAGAGGGCTACATGCCCTCGCCTTCAGAGGACTACATGTCCTCACCATCAGAGGACTACACGTCCTCGCCTTCAGAGGGCTACACGCCCTCGCCTTTAGAGGACTACAGGTCCTCGCCTTTAGAGGACTACGTGTCCTCGCCTTCAAAGGGCTACACGCCCTCGCCTTCAAGGGGATACACGTCCTCGCCTTCTGAGGACTACACGTCCTCACCTTTAGAGGACTACATGTCCTCCACTTTAGAGGGCTACACGCCCTCGCCTTTAGAGGTCTACACGTCCTCCCCTTCAGAGGACTATACACCCTTCCTTTCAAAGGACTACATGTCCTTGCCTTCAGAAGGCTACACGCCCTCTCGTTCAGAGGGTTACACGGCCTCACCTTCAAAGGACTGCACGCCCTCGCCTTCAAAGGGCTACACGCCCTCACTTTCAAAGGGTTGCACGCCCTCGCCTTTAGAGGACTACACGTTTTCACCTTGAGAGGACTACAAGTTCTTTCCTTCAGAGGGCTACACGCCCTCACCTTTAGAGGACTACACATCCTTGCCTTCAGATGGCTACACGCCCTTGCCATCAGAGGACTACACGTCCTCAACTTCAGAGGGCTGCAAGCCTCGCCTTCAGAGGACTACACGTCCTCACCTTCAGAGGGTTACCACGCCCTTGCCATCAGAGGACTTCACGTCCTCGCCTTCAGAGGGCTACACGCCCTCACGTTCAGAGGACTACACGTCCTCGCCTTCAGAGGGCTACACGCCCTCGCCATCAGAGGACTACACGCCCTCGCCTTCATAAGACTACACGTCCTCACCTTTAGAGGACTACACGTCTTCGCCTTCAGAGGACTACACACCCTCGCCTTCAGAGGACTACGTGTCCTCGCCTTCAACGGGCTACGTGTCCTCGCCTTCAACGGGCTACATGCCCTCGCCTTCTGAGGACTACACATCCTCACCTTTAGAGGACTACAAATCCTCACCTTGAAAGGACTGCACGTCCTCGCCTTCAGATGGCTACATGTCCTCGCCTTCAGAAGACTGCACGTCCTTGCCTTCAGAGGACTACATGTCCTCGCCTTCAAAGGGTTGCACACCTTCGCCTTTAGAGGACTACACGTCCTTGCTTTTAGAGGGCTCCACATCTGCACCTTCAGAGGACTTAAGTACCTCTGCCCTTAATGCTTAACCGAGATTTGCGCTCCCGGGTGAGGGGCCAGTAGTTTCCCTTTATCAGTCCCTTGGTCACCCCCTGATCTCGGAGGAGGGCCAACTTTGCGAGCACAACCAGAGGCAGGCTATCGTGCAGCCACTATGCATACTGGAGCAAGATTTCAACCGTGCCGCTACAAAGAGACGAGTGCGGATCATGCGCACCAACATGACTACTCTTACACAGATATGGATGACGTTGCTACTTAGCAACATTCTGCCCAACGACCACAATGCTGATCTCCCCCTATGAAAGTATCAATTGGTCTGTGCCATCATGACATAGGTAAGTATGCACGTGGCTCAACTGATTTCTGATGCCATCTATTGTTTGCAGGGATCGCACCACAAGACACCCAGTGGACCCGGGGGAGCCCAACAGGGCCTTGGGGTTTCCAGCTCTGGTTACGGGCCTCTGTCAGTCCTACAGGGTGCCCGTCCCCCCCAGCAAGGTCATGTCATTGTGACATAGGTAAGTATGCACTTCTCTCAACTGATTTCTGATGTCATCTATTGTTTGCAGGGATCGCGCCTGCAAGACACCCAGTGGACCCGGAGAAGTCCAACAGGGTCTTGGGGTTTCCAGCTCTGATTACGGACCTCTGTTAGTTCTACGGAGTGCCTGTCGCCCCCAGCAAGGTCATCAGGCCCCCTACTAACCGAGCTTTCATCAAGAATTACTGCGCCCCCAGGTAGGCGCAGGGCGAGACACCACAGCAGCCTGGGGATGGCCGGCAGCGGGCAACAGACGCACCGCCGCCACCTCCAAAGTTCCTCAACTCATCTACAAAAGTTGGAGCGTTGCCTACGACCCATGGTCGACCAAGTCCAAAGCCAAAGGTAACCAAAAGTACTAGGTCCGTGACCGACAAGTCATCACGCGTCCAGATCAAGACGTTAAAGAAGCGCTACTAGGAGGCAACCTAGTACCTTTTTAATTTTTGCTTGTTATTTGATCACCTTTTGTTTCTCAAGTCACAGTAGGACACACCTAGTTGCTCATGATCCTAGGAATTTAAATAAAACAAGCACAAGCTCGGAAGGTAGTCATACCTCACAAAATATATGTATGTGTGTTTAGGTAGTGAAAATACCATAGATATGCATGTATGTAGCAAAAAATACCTCACAATATATATGTATATATATATATATATATATATATATATATATATATATATATATATGATTAAGTAGCAAGATACCTTGGATATGCATGTATATAGCAAAAATACCTCACAAAAATATACATATGTTTAGGTAGCAAAATACCTCAAAAAAAAAAACAAACAAAAAAAAACAAGAAAAAAAATATATCTTTCGGCTGAAAAGCCAGCACGCTTTTGAAAAGAAATAACTTCCAGCTTTTCTTTGAAAACGATTCACCGATCAAAACAAAGGGTTTTTTTGAAAAAAATGTGTATACACCTGAAGGGTGAATGCTGTGAAAATTTTCCCGAACACCCAAAATGGACTTGGATGAATGCATGAATTGATAAAAGAACATGTTTTGGAAACACTGGGTTCACTTAATAGGGAAAATTAATCCTGAGCCTTAGTGTCATGTGACCATAAAAACTTGATGCTTGAGTGTCCACATGGGTGTGTGCATGACTAGTTTTGCATAAAATTTTCAAATCATCATTGTTGCATGTGTGTCATGGAAATATTGTGGGACATCCCTTTTATCCCTGAACCACTAGCCAAACCCACACCCTGACATATATCATGTCCAGCCGTTCTACAAGCCTTGAGCCAAAATCCCACCTTACCATAAACCTTGACCCAGGGTGAGAATGTCCATCCTTGCCCTCGGAAGAAAACAAAGAAAAGAAAGTTCCCGATCAAAGATCGGAAGAAAGAAAAAGAAGAAAATTCCCAATCAAGATTGAAAGAAAGCAAAAAAAAAAAAAAAAATTCTCGATCAAAGATCGGAAGAAAACAAAATATACAGAAAGGTCTTTGGACCAGACAATATCTGAACAATACAGAATTGTCACAAGTAAACAAGAAAAGAAAGAAAACCACAACTTGAAGTGGTCCCCTCCCTTTGATTGCCAACCAAAATCTTGTGCGCTAGCGACTTTCTCGCCCCGCACTAAACAAAAACAGAAAAGGAAAAGGCCCAAACACTCAGAGCCAAATTCCTCACCAAAACAGCATTCCCGAAAAAGTCCTATTGATCCATGATCACGCACACAATCTTTGATTTGATAGGAAATGATTTGCAAAATTAAGTCATGACATATCTATGGTTCGGAATTAGGATAAAACACTTACCTGTGTGAGATTGATACACTTTGAGTGATTTTCTTCTATTTTGTTGGACTCAGTGTTTCCTCTAAATGGTCGTTTAGAAACGAAACACTAACATCCCAAATCTCATTTATGGTTATGAGAAAATTTCATCATCATACTCTCCTTCCCCAATAGACATATTGTTTTTCATCAAGAATCATATGTTTCTCTGATCAGTTGGAGGTTCTGTTTCTTTACTAAAGCATGTTCGTATTTTAGTGAGAGAATACCGAGACTATTTTAGTCTCACAAAGCAAGAACTACGTTGGTCTGAATTCCTCATCGCGATTGAGGATAGGTAGGAGCAAAAGCCCCGCTTTTGTCAACTGCCCCACCTTTCACTATCGTGACCTGTGAGTCTGTTGGCACGCGGAGACGCCCTATACGGTAACCCGCACACACTCTTTTGTTATCCGTCAGACTCAGAGTCCAGTAGCACGCAGAGACTAACGTCGTCATCTGTACCCTTTGTCAAGCAGGGGCAAACAAGCCTGTTGACACGCAGAGACTAACGTCGTCTTCTGCACCTATTGTCATCAAGAAACGGCAAGTCCGATGACATGTGAGGGTACCGTATGGTTATCCGCACATTTCGTCAACCAGGGGCAAACAAGCTCATTGACGCGCAGAGACTAACATCATCTTCTGCACCTTTTGTCATCTAGAGACAGCAAGTCCGATGACATGCGAGGGTATCGTATGGTTATCCGCACCTTTGGTCATCTAGAGACGGCAAGTCCGATGACATGCGGGGGTACACATGGTTATCCGCACCTTTCGTCAACCAGGGGCAAACAAGCCCATTGACGCGCAGAGACTAACGTCGTCTTCTGCACCTTTTGTCATCTAGAGATGACAAGTCCGATGACATGCGAGGATACCGTATGGTTATCCGCACCTTTTGTCATCCCGAGACGGTGAGTCCAATGACATGCGGGGGTACCGTATGGTTATCCGCACCTTTCGTCAACCAAGGGCAAACAAGCCCATTGATGCGTAGAGACTAACGTCGTCTTCTGTACCTTTTGTCATCTAGAGATGACAAGTCTGATGACATGCGGGGGGTACCGTATGGTTATCCGCACCTTTTGTCATCCCGAGACGAAGAGTCTGATGACATGTGGGGGGTACCGTATGGTTATCTGCACCTTTCGTCAACCAGGGGCAAACAAGCCCATTGACGCACAGAGACTAACATCGTCATCTACACCCTTTGTCAACCAGGGGCAAGCAAGCCCGTTGACACGCAGAGACTAACATCGTCTTCTGCACCTTTTGTCATCAAGAGATGGCAAGTCCGATGACATGCAGGGGTACCGTATGGTTATCCACACCTTTTGTCATCTAGAGACGGCGAGTTCGATGACATGCGGGAGTATCGTATGGTTATCCTCACCTTTTGTCATCTAGAGATGGCAAGTTCGATGACATGCGGGGGTACCATATGGTTATCCGCACCTTTTGTCATCCCGAGACAGTGAGTCCGATAACATGCGGAGATACCCAAGTGGTTATTCGCACGAACATTTTCTGTTAACCATGACCTGGGAAGTCAGGTGGTAGGCGGAGATACCTTATGGTCATCCGCACCTTTCGTCAACCGAGGCGAACAAATTCGACGGTAATAGGATGATGTTGGTTGTTCGATTCTGATTATTTTCAAAATTTTTGTAGGTTTACTCTAGTCATCCGGAGACATTCAAGCCCAATGACGCATGAGATTTTTCTCTGCTGGGCGGGGACAATCAAGTGCGATAGCACGTGGAAATGTCATGGCTATCCCATTTTATCGCTTTCAAGACACTGAAGTTTTGTTGACGCTTCTGATGCCTTTTCTTTCTTTCTGAATGATAGGTTCCGCTGGTTGGGATATTGATCGGCCGAATGATGTTCCGCTCGAACAAAATTAGAGTCTTATCTTTACTTCGCTTTTATCTCCAATAAAAGATAAGTAAAGAGGGGCAACTTTCATACCCTAATTTCATCCGAGGACCATTGTTTGGTGAACCTTCTCTTGACCGCCTCGAGGTACTTAAAACCCATCGTTAGGTAATCCGTAAAGTTCCGCGACATTCCGGAAGTTAAAAAGAAGCATTGTTGCATAATCTGTAAAGTTTCGCAACATTCCGAAAGTCAAAAAGAGCATTGTTGCGTAATCCGTAAAGTTTTGCAACATTTCGGAAACAAAATGGATGTCATTACAGAATCCGTAAAGTTTCGTGAGATTTCGAATCAAATCTTTCAATTCATTCTATGCTCCCTTAATGGTCCCTACTTATTTTGTGTACTTTCACTTTAATTTCGCTTACTTTCAGTTTTCTTTTCTTCCGCTTTAATGAGCTTTTAACCGTTTATTTAAGCCATTTTCTCACCTAATAAATGATAAAATGAATTTCAACCGATAATTTATGTTGTAATCTCGTTTAATCACCGTTAAAACAAAATCTAATCGATCGTTCACGCTATAACCTCGATTAAACCAAAAAAAGCAAAATAATAATAAAATAATCATAGTATCTTGAAAAAAAAAATAATCAAGAAAAATCAATCGGACGTTTTTCTTTTGAAAGTTTCCTTGAATGAATTGACTAATAACCAAAGTTAAGCTAAGCTAAAATCAACTCATAAATCAAGTTTTGTCTGCAAAAATCACTAAAAACCGTTTTAAGGTCCAACGCCTTAAACGGTCCTCTTTGCTTTTTTTCGGTTAACATGGACCATTCAAAAGCATAAAATCAACCCATAACTTTACCGCTTTTGAAAGAACTACGTACGTCTGATTTACTCATCACAATTAAGGATACGTAAGAGCGAGGGAAACACCCTTGTCGACCACAAAAAGATTAAAAATACAAAAGGCATAAAAAGACATAAAAACATAAAAAAGGGAAAATAAAACAAATCGAATACATGATATTGCACACTTGGTTATAGGTTGTCGTCCCTTGTGACGAACACGTGGGGTGCTAATACATTTCCCGTGCGTAAAAACATCTCCCGAACCTTTCACGATTAAAGTTCGTAGACCACACCTTTTCGGTTTTTCCGACGTTTTCCTCAAATAAACGTTGGTGCCGACTCCGCGCATTTTCCTCCCATGGAAGACGCACCCGTGAGCCCCGCGTCGCCCTTCCGCCGAAGGGCAGGTTGCGACAGTTACTAAGATATTTTAGTTCACCAAGTTGTCTCTTGCCAACCTGTGGATTTAACAGCAATTTGAAAAGTTGACCTATATCGAGAATCCCCAGATCTATGTTTATTTTCAACTCCCCGAAGCATTTCGTCACTTACTATGCCCTTCCTCATCTTTGGGTGCCTAGGTATCCACCATAAGCCTTTCTTCACTTGAACCTTGCCCTTAACTTTAAGGTTATGCCATCCTAAGGTGCTACTAGATGGAAGGATCTTACCAATATCCATGAATGATTAATCATAATATATATCAAACTTTCGAATCGGAAAAATTTAAGTGTTATCATATAGCTTTGTATTGTCTAAATTCACAAGTTGGAGATAAGCAGACTCGAACCGCTGACACCCGCCACAGGGTAAACCATCATTTCTCAGGCCTTGATTAATTCTATCATAAAGGCCAACAGTAGACAATAATTCCCCCTTGAAATAGCTCACAACTTTCATTGTATTGTGCTCTCCAAAAGAGCAACTCCTATCAAAATCTCAAAAGGCCCTGAGGTGGAATCACATTCTTACTAAGGATTATTGTGGTTCCATAGAATCCAACTATAAGAGAACCAGGAATGAAGAGCTTCCCTTACCCTTTTTTTTCGCCCAACTCTTTGCTCTTAAAAATATTGGTTTTTAAGAATGAGCGATTGCCCTTCTTCGACTTTTATTGTCCAACCAAATAGCAGATAACTAATGCATTCCTCTTTTTGAGAAGGGTTCTATGATTGGTCCACGACCCCTAGATGCTAAAGGCATCCTTGGGGTGATCTCGTAGTTCCTACAAGGTGGAGGCAATGGGATCGATCCATGGATTCTTTTTCCTTTTGACACATTTCACTTAAAGGGTTGAAGGGAGACCGTGCATCAAGGCCAACTTGATCCTCTTCCCTAGGATCCCAAATAAGGAAACCTTAGGAAAGCATCGACTCCAACTACTTTCCATGTACGATCCATACTAGATCTTATCAATTGCCTATCCCACCTCCTCAACATTCTTGACAACCTATCTTTGTCTCAGTAGAGTCTTTCAGTGGCATATTTTGGCCCTCTTTCCAATTACTTAAAAAAAATGAGCCACTGATTCAGGTACAAGATACTATCATTACCACCAATGATCAAGATCTGGGTTTCTTTACACATTTTCTTGGTGCCTTCGCCTTTTAGTGATGATAATGTATCATTTTGTCATGGCTAACCCAAAGTTTGAAGGAAACTAGGAATGATTTTAAGTTTAAGATATAATTTTCATGGGTAAATTGAAATGCTTTGCAAATGGAAATCAATTTGATTTTGGGTTCTGTTGTGTATGATGTTGATTTTGTTATATGACTTTTTAATGTTTAGAAATAGTTTGATCTGAAGCAATTTGTGGTGGCTAAAAGCCTCAACAAATTATTTAAGCCTTTCAAAAACACAATTTTTGGCAAATTTTAATCGTTACAAAACATAATCTAATAAAATAATAATAAAATTAACGTCATGCCATCACTTAATATCCATAATAGATAACGATTAAAACATAAGATGGAAAAATTTTTTGAGGATATTGACTAATCATCAAAAGGTTTACAGAAAAAATCATAAATGCCAAAAAGTTTAAGGAAAAAAACATAGTTTACCCTTAATAATTTCAAGTTGATTTAGTAAAGTAGGGGTGCCTTTAGACATAAATGGGGTGTCAATTACAATCCCTATTGTCAAATGCAACTTGAGCCTAATTAAAACAAGGTCGGTTGTTAAACAATTCGGCTCAAATGATCAACTCATTTTCAAATGCATACTTTTACTAGTTGAGTAAGTTCTTATAAATTAAAATTAATTAATTAATGATTAATAATTAATAATAATTACAAACTGTCATTCTATTGTATGCAACATCTACTGTTTACAACCACATACACTTATTGCATCGATGCACCCTTAACAAAGTGGTGCAAAAAGCTCAACACCATCGTTAAAAATAAAAATAAAATGGTGCTTATTAAAAACAAATCCACTTCAACATGAAGAACAAAAAAAAAATCCAAACCATAGATAATACAATACTAAACATGAACACAATAAAATTCAAACTCAATTATTAATTGGGTCCCCAAATTATTCTAAATGATTCAATTTGGTCCCCAAAATTTTAAAACCTCCAATTTGGTCCTTTAGTTCTTAACATTTGCTAATAGAGGCGGCTAAAAACTAACATTGTGCTCTTTTTTCCCCCTTTCCTTCATTAAAACATCGTTGAAAGGATGTGAAGATCATGATTTTGCACATAGGATTGGACCATTATGCTATTTCTCTTGCTTCTCCATGCTCAAGCCAATGTAGGATTGCCACTTGAATTGGACTAGGATTGATAGGGAAACTTGTAAACCCCCAGTGATTTTGAGCCTCAAAACCTATTGGGTCAAATTTTGCAACCTGATTTGAATAAAATATCTATTGCCCTGATCCCGTTCCTCAAGTCGCATACACATGATTTTAATTTTTGTGGGTCGATTTGGGAAAGTTGGATGAGATAAAAAAAAATAGTCTCAGCTCGGCATGACGCAGTGTAAGTTGGTGAGGCACATGTTGACTCTGAGGAAGAGGAGGATGGAGAGATTGAAAGCCATGATGTTGATGAGGCTAAGGCATGTGACGAGGAGGTAGTTGAAGGGTAGAGAAAGAAGATTTTGATGAGGAACACTAACATGATTGGGTGCGTGACGTCCTGCGCGTGAAGGTAAATGTGGATTGGTTGGATGAAGGAGTGAGTGAGGAGGTCGGGGATGGAGAATATGAGGCAGGTGTTGGCCATGTAGATTATCTAGGAACAAATATGGGGAGAAGGAGAAGGAAAGGAAAAGAAGGAAATAAAATACAATGACAATTTTTAGTCACCTCTGTCACTATTTATTAATGAAATCGCCAAAATTTTCATATTAATATCATCACCACCAATTTGACGAAAGAGACCAAATTAAAATTTTAAAAAATTTAAAAATCAAATTAACTCATTTAAAATAATTTAACAACTAAATTGATATTAAGCCCTACATACAATTCTTCATGTAATTGTCTTCTTTATTTAAAGGGGACATTATCTAAACATTCAATCCAAAATCAATAGGGAGTTGCTACGTGCACCCAACAAATAGTGAATGGGCAATTTTTCCCTTTTGCGAAGGCTGTTCCAGAAGACCCTTCTTCCAGAAAAATTTCCGGAAGACGTCACTCCGGAAAACATCCGGAAGAATAAGGTGGACTTCCAGAAGAACTCCGGAATACGTTCCGGAAGGATGTGTTCCGAAATTTTTTCGAAAGAAGGGTCTTCCAGAAGTTATTTTGTTAGCTTTTTTTAAAATGTTGTATTTTTCTAATTATTTAATTTAAATAAATAAATTACGTTATAAAATAAATAATATTATTATACATAAATTTTTAGTGAACATAATTATGACTAATATTTGTAATTCCTTTTTTACGCACATGTAAATGTAAATAATAATTTGTGTGACAATTTAGTATAATTTAAATCATAAAAATTAATTAATTATTATATTTTATAAAAAAAATATAAAATATTTATTATGATAACATTTAATTTGTATTACAAAACTTAATATATAATAAAAAAATAATTATAATTTTATAACAACGTGAAGTAAAAATAAATTTCATTTTATAATAATAACTAAAAATAAAATAATATTTAATGCATATATAATGACAATTTTGCCCCTTTGTTGTTTTCTTTAAATTTACTGTGCTGCTTTTTCATTTTACACCCTTCCATTTCACCTTCATTCCTGTCTTCTTGCTATTGCTATCCTTTTCCGTAAAAAGCTTTGATGATTTGGTGGTCCCGTGAAGTAATTGTTCAGTATTTGAAGATTTGGTGGTCCCGTGAAGCAGCTGTTCCGTATTTGAAGTTGTGTTAGTCGTTGCTATTCCTATTTTGTCGGAGGTACACATTTATTGTTTTTTTTTTGCGTTTTCTGGGTAGTTGTTTAGAGAAGATGAACAGTAAAAAAGCTATTCCTGGAATAACTTTTAACTACAGGAGGAAGTAGTTCCGGAATGAGAATGTTGAATTTCCGGAAGAACTTCTTCCGAAAGTTACAATGCTTCCGGAACCACTTTATCCGGAATTGATGATATTAACTTCCGGAATGTTAGTTTATTAACAAATTTTTTTAATTCTGTTTTATATATATATATATATATATATATATATATATATATATATATATATATATATATATATATATATATATATATATATATATATATATATGAATATTATCATTTATAATATCTGTATTTTCAATTGTGGGTAATTGGTTTAATTAGGTATAATGATTTTGGTATAATATTAAATGATTTAGGTAACATAATTGTATTTTGTTGTAGTAGAAAATTGTTTTATTAGTTGTTTATTATAGTGTTAAGTTTAGTTTAAGTAAATAATGTAGTTATAAATTTAGAATGTATTTGTATTAGTTGTTAATATGTTTGTTAGTTAATATGTAGTCAATTTGTGGATGTGGTTATATGATAATTTGAATATACTTCTGTATGATGCATATGTCCTGTTAATATGTTTGTTAGTTAATATGTAGTAAATTTTTGGATGTGGTTATATGATAATTTGAATGTACTTGTGTATGATGCATATGTCCTTAAGATGGACGAAGATCAATGGACGTATGACTATGCGATGCCACAAGAAGTTCATATGGATTATGATTATGATAATGAAGAAGAATATGGTGTGAATGAACCACATGTCGATTGTTCAAATGCTTTTAATACGTCTCAGGTAATCATGTTGATTAGTTTGAGTCATTTGGTTGAATTGATGTTTTGTATAAAAATAAATATGTTGGGGTTGCATTGTAGGTATTTGGTACTCGAGATGATGTTTTGCAGTGGGCTCGAACAGTTGCCCATGAAAATGAATTTGTTGCAGTGATTATGAGGTCTGACACAGATACCGGTAGCAGAGGAAGAAGTTCATTTGTCTTAATTGGGTGTGAAAGGAGTGGTACGTACAAGTGTAGGAATAAAGAATTCGTTAGAAAAGACACTGGGAGTAGGAAATGTGGTTGTCCTTTCAGGCTTCGTGGGAAACCAGTGCATGGAGGGGAAGGTTGGATGGTGAAGTTGATTTGTGGGATTCACAATCATGAATTGGCCAAGTCCTTAGTTGGACATCCATACGTTGGGCGATTGACTAAGGATGAAAAGAAAATTATTGCTGATATGACAAAGTCGATGGTGAAACCAAAAAACATCTTGCTAACGTTGAAGGAACACAATGCCAACAGTTGCACCACGATAAAGCAAATTTACAATGCAAGAAGTGCATATCGTTCTTCAATAAGAGGAGCTGATACCGAAATGCAACATTTGATGAAGCTTCTCGAACGTGATCAATACATTCATTGGCATAGATTGAAGGATGAAGTTATGGTGCGTGATCTGTTTTGGTGTCACCTAGATGCAGTAAAGTTATGCAATGCATGTCATCTGGTAGTACCTACAAAACAAACAGGTACAGACTCTCACTACTTGACTTTGTTGGGGTGACACCAACGACGATGACATTCTCTGCTGGGTTTGCATATCTGGAGGCTGAGCGTGTTAATAATATTGTATGGGCTTTGGAACGATTTCGAGGCCTATTTTTAAGAAACGATCGCCTCCCTGTTGTTATTGTCACTGACAGAGACCTAGCACTGATGAATGCAGTGAAACTGTGTTCCCGAAGTGTACAAATTTGTTGTGCAGGTTTCATATCGATAAGAATGTGAAGGCGAAGTGCAAATCTTTAATCGGTGAAAAAAATGTCTGGGACTATGTAATGGATAACTGGGGTACTTTGGTTGATTGTCCGTCCGAACACCAGTTCGCTGAGTCACTTCAGAAGTTTCAAATTGCTTGTTCGCCTTGGCCGATGTTCATTGACTATGTTAACAACACATGGATTATCCCTCACAAGGAAAAATTTATTACAGCATGGACGAATAAGGTCATGCACCTAGGCAACACAACAACAAACAGGTATTAAGAACTGATTTTATTTGTTAGTAATGATTATTAATAAATGGTATTTAATTATTGTATATTTTTCATGTTTGTTGTGTATTTTAAATGTAGGGTTGAATCAGCTCATTGGGCTCTCAAAAGAGTACTACAAAATAGCCTTGGAAACCTATGTAGTGTTTGGGATGCCATGAACAACATGATCACGCTGTAACACGTTGAAATTATAGCATCCTTTGAAACCAGTACGTATGTGGTTGGGCATGTATTTAAAAAAACCTTATACAAGAGGCTTCTTGGGATGGTTTCAAGGGACGCTTTAAATCAGATTGCTTCTGAGGTTGACCGTCTACGTTATCTCGGCAACAATCCCTCTTCTTGTGGTTGTGTGATGAGAAGCACGCACGATTTTCCTTGTGCATGTGAGCTTTCTAGGTATACTGTTACCAGCATCCCAGTGGAGTTAGTCCAGATTTTCTGGAGGAGACTTTACTTTTCAGACCAAGGGTTATGTGAGGCGGAAGTCAGCATCAAGGAAGAGATAGAGACCATATCTAAAAGGTTTGACGAACTTGATGTCTTTGGCAAAGTAACTCTGAAGAGTAAACTTCGAGAAATTACATACCCTGATCAGAACTCTATGTGCCCTCCTCCGTCAAAGGTCAACACTAAAGGTGCATCGAAGAAACTGATGAAAAGAAGTCAAAGATCCACAAAGCGTGATCCGTCTTACTGGGAGTATGTTGATGCTTTTCATTCTGTTCAAAGTAGTAACTCTCCAGTCAAACGCAGTGCATCATGTTCTGAATCACCTCAGCCAACAAGGATCATCCCGATGTGGAATCAATTTGCGCCATTCATTCAAGGTTTCATTCGTGACGTTGTGGATGTGAAAGCGGACGGTAACCGTGGATATTGGTCCATTGCCGCTTTATTAGGAATGGGGGAAGATTCGTGGCCGTTAGTGCATAGTGAATTGATTAAAGAACTTGACAGGTGGTCACATGAGTACATGAACCTCTTCGGTGGCACAGAGAGATTTGAACAATTAAAGTTATCCCTACTTGTTGATGGGTTTTCGAAGGTATGTTTTTAGGTTAATTTTTTTAATAACAAACTTTAAATTACTTACATGTGTATGTTTGGTTGATTCAGGTTAGTGTGGACAAGTGAATGGATATAACGGAGATGGGATATGTGATTACATCACGGTATAACGTAATCCTTGTATCGTTGTCCTGACAACAAAGCATGACATTTTTTCCTCTTAGAAGTCAACCACCACATGATTCTTTTGGGCACCACATGATATGTATCGGTCACGTGTTTGGAAATCATTTTGTTCAGGTACATTGAATATAGTTAGTATAACAATTATGCAATGACTTCCCTGGTTCATTTGAGTCGGTCACCGCATGATATAATCTTTGTTCATGTACAACAGGTTTATTTGAAAGACCATTGTCCCTTACTGCCTCCAGCGTTGTTGTGGTCAAGCAATTGTTATTCTCAGGCAAAGCAGTGGACAACTCCATATATTAGTAGAATGCAACAATACACAAGCTTGATGTCATTCAAAAGACACTATGTCGACCTAAATGAAGACTAAACATGCATTGTTTATGTAATTGTATTCATTATGCGATATAATTTGTTGTAAGTCATTAATAACCAATTAATATTATTAAGTACTCGTTTCGTTAAGCAAAAAAATTGTTGGTCCAACAAAAATCATTTAAGAGTGTAGGATACATCATTGTCATAATTGACAACACATAATGACATGCATGCGTATTAAAGTTTGAGCGCGACACCACATTGACTGACTTGACTACACATTCTGAAGGAAACATAAACACGAAACATGTTCACGCGTGTCTATTTTTTTGTAAACAAAGTGAAGCAATCTGTCGGTGACATCCATGTATATATATAGCAGACACGGCTAATAAATCACACATTATCTTGCTTTCACATAGTCTCCCAATTGATACACAAAGTATGACATTTTTAGGAGAAACTAGCAGTCAGACGATTGTCAACTCAAGGTTGGCTTTCATTTTTCCAAATGGATCTATTATTCACAATGATACTGGGGTTTATTTCCAAACTTTGACTCCGGTGCCCATTCGAGTACCAAACAGCTGTGATTTTGCAAGCCTAAAAATCAGAATACACAATACCCTTCAGCTATCCGACAAACAATTTTTGGATGAAATTCACTACCGGAAGCCATTCACCCATATAGGTAACCAAATTCGCTTTCAGTGTATGAAATTGATAAATGATGACGATGTCAACACAATGTTAATGTGTAATGATCAATTTTCTTGTGTTGGTCTGATTGAGTTATTATGCACCGTTGGAAGAACACCAGATGAAATAATAAACTTACTTCAATGCACTATGCCCCATACTCATGACGCGATCTTGTATTACAACGGGAAATGGAACATGCCACCGCAGAACAAATTTGTTGGATGCGCATTCACAAGAAAAAATCCTAAGAAATTTCAAATTCCTTCAACATGTACCATCGATGAACTAAAGGATTTAATAAAGCAAGCTGCACCTAAAGGGATTCCCTCTCTTGGAATTCACGAATCACAAACGGTAAGACGATTATTTTTCCACCAACCAGGTCACTTTGAGTATTCAGATACACTTATAAAATATGAAATTAATGAGCTAAAGACCAACGAAGAATTGCTGAAGGTGTTAGTACAATCTAACTACTGAAAAAAATATGGACCAATAGAAATTTTAGCTGTCTTTACTAAATATGTTGTGAAATTCGAAGACGAGGTCATTGCGACATCGCTAAACAACTGAATGCAATGTTTATTTTTTTGCTTTTTCATTGATGTAACCTTTATCTGTTTATGGCGTGTTTAAATCTCATAATAAAGTTCAATGTGTTATTTCAATGGTCCAAAGATAATTTATTTTAATTGTTTCACCTTCAAACCTTACGCATACTTAGAAGGGTCGGATTCCTATTTTTTTAGATTTTCTGCCTCTTTTTTTAGGTGTTATTTGATGGAACCAGGGAACGACAATAATTTTTTTGGGTTCTTTGACGACCAAACATGACAAATAGCGCCCCTCCAATGTCTTACACCACTCGCACACCCACGAAAAAAAACCCCAAACATGGGTACTTAAACATAAAAAAGGGTCGGATTCCTATTTTTTTGGATTTTCTGCCTCTCTTTTTAGGTGTTATTTGATGGAACCAGGGAACGAGAATAACTATTTTGGGTTCTTTGATGTCCAAACATGACAAATAGTGCCCCTCCAATGTCTTACGCCACTCACACACCCACGAAAAAAATCCCAAACATGGGTACTTAAACATAAAAAAGGGTCAGATTCCTATTTTTTTGGATTTTCTGCCTCTTTTTTTAGGTGTTATTTGATGGAACCAGGGAACGACAATAATTTTTTTGGGTTCTTTGACGTCCAAACATGACAAATAGTGCCCCTCCAATGTCTTACGCCACTCGCACACCCACGAAAAAAACCCCCAAACATGGGTACTTAAACATAAAAAAGGGTCGGATTCCTATTTTTTTGGATTTTCTGCCTCTTTTTTTAGGTGTTATTTGATGGAACCAGGGAACGGCAATAATTTTTTTGGGTTCTTTGACGTCCAAACATGACAAATAGCACCCCTCCAATGTCATAGGCCACTCGCACACCCACGAAAAAAACCCCAAACATGGGTACTTAAACATAAAAAAAAAGATTTGATTCCTATTTTTTTGGATTTTCTGCCTCTTTTCTAAAAAAATTTATTTTTAATGTAATTCTTACGAACAAAACTCATGATTTTAGCTTCACTTTTTTTAAAAAAATAAATTAAAACAGTCCAAAACTTCGCTTAAGGACCACGATCAGAATCAAAATCGATACGTCAGTTAATATCATAAAATAATAAACTGTGCAAAACAAGTCAACTATATTAAACTAAAAAGTGTAACAAATACATAAAATCATGTCAACTACAAAACAAAAAAATAAATACAATAATCAATGATCTATGCATCGTCTCTGTCGAGCCCTGACACTTCCATCAGCACTGGCTCCCCCTCTGGCGATCGTCAGACAATCCTGGATAATATCATATAACTCTGTGCCTGCAGTGACTATCCTAAGGTTAAGCACACGCTCCAACCTCTGTGCAATCGCCTCATAGCCGTCGTAATCATCCTATGACAGTCATTAAAAACATTTATTATAAAATTTAAAATAAATAACAACTCATCAAACATTAAACGCGCAAAAAATCTTACCACTGCATGTGGAGGGGGGTCAAATGCCACTGGAACCTGGGGGCTGGGCGGCTGCATGTACTCCTCAGGGTCTGCGGCAGGTGCATCTCTGGGCTGGTCACCTGCCTGGGTCGGTATCACGAATGGGTGAGATATCCGAAAAAACCACTCCATGTAATCCGCAGATACCTGCCCAGGCACTAGACAAAGCTCACCCACAGCTAGTACGTGGTCCGCGAAATGCATCCACCTGTCATCTATATCATCATGTGACAATCGCGCACTAACAGGCGGCAGAGGGATGCTCTAAATGTAACCAAACTGTCGTAGCACCCTCTCCGGTCGAGCTGTGACCACCATAGGACCCCATCTCAGCTGACCCTAGAATGATGAAATCAGCTCAAAGGCCCTAACCCCCCGATGCTCAGTGTAAGGCAACCAAGACACATCTGTGATGGTCAAAGCATTACAATGTGCCCTGTAAGGTGCTCCTGTTATTCCCTTCATATGCGCCTTCGACGTCAGCCACCGGGAAGCACGTGGGGACGTCTCCTGGTATGCATCATCTGTGACGCACTGATGCACACTAGGAAAGTGCTCATAGATCCAACACTACAAAAAAAATGAGGTTAACATAACATAAAAACATGTTTAAATCATAATCGAACGTAACATATTTAAAAACACAAAATTTACCTGTAATAGAGTCAGGTACCCCGCAATCTGTCGTGTAGTGGTCCTAGAAGCCTCATCTAACTGGTCATACATATGAACCAGCGCGACAACTCCCCAAGCATAACCACCACTCTGACCCAAGTCGCGAAAAGCGTCTAGGTGCACCACATGAACATATATTGCACTTTTATTAGCAAAAAGAGTGCAACCGACTAGGTGCAGCAGATAAGCACGAGCTGCTACAATCCACCGCCGGGCCTGACATCTCATCTCATAGATGTCTCGAACCCATCCCAGCCGTACGTATGCCCCATGTGATCGTGCTGTCTCGGCTCTAGCCTCCTCAGCAGACACCTCAAGCAACTCGGTCAACAAAAATATCGTCTCCTCCGCAGAAAGAGCATGAAAGCTGTGCAACGCGCCAGTGATAGGCAAATGGAGGAGTGACAACACATCATCCAATGTGATCGTCAACTCTCCTACCGGAAGGTGGAAGGTGTTGGTCTCGCTGTGTGAACAATCGATCAGTGGACTTAATCCTGTGGCACCAACCAGTTATTCAATCTCAGGCACTGACCTCCCAATCAATGTCACCTTCCTCCCATGTGACACCAACTTCAAATCAGGACGTTTCTGATTTGAAGTACAAATTATACAATTATAAAAAAAAATTAATGACAAACAAATCAACAATGATAAATAATTAACAAATTAAAATACCTGTCAACTCCAAACGGCGTGTGCAACATGGTCCGCAAATGATGTCAGCAATGATGGGTCACGTGGCCCACCTGGGAATCCCTCAGCATCATCAGCATGTGACTCCTCAGCACCATTATCACCCTATACGTCGTCAGTCATCTTAGGTGCATCGTCAGCCATATCAGGGACATCCTCAGTCATGTCAGGAACATCCTCAGCCATATCAGGTGCATCCGCAGTCATCTGATGAACCCGTTGCCTAAGGGCTGATGCAGTAGGCCTACGCCTCTCGGAAACATCAACTGCATCATGATCATCCTGTGTATCTCTGCCTATAACTCTACCTATAGCACGACCTAAACCTCGTGTTCTAGCCATGATCTGCAAATCATGTGGAACACGTATTTTTTTCGGTCAAAACATACACAACTTTCTTTATAAAAATAAAACAAGTTTATTTATAAAAAAAATAAGACTAATTTAAATAACATTATTTGAAAACACACACAAGATAATTTAAAAAAAAATAAACAAATTCATTTATAAAAAAACACAACTAATGTAAAAATAATTAATTAGTAAACATCCACAACTTAATTTAAAAAAAATAAACAACTTCATTTATAAAAAAACACAACTAATGTAAAAATAATTAATTAGTAAACATCCACAACTTAATTTTAAAAAAAATAAACAACTTCATTTATAAAAAAAAAAACACAACTAATGTAAAAATAATTAATTAGTAAACATCCACAACTTAATTTTAAAAAAAATAAACAACTTCATTTATAAAAAAAAACACAACTAATGTAAAAATAATTAATTAGTAAACATCCACAACTTAATTTAAAAAAAATAAACAACTTCATTTATAAAAAAACACAACTAATGTAAAAATAATTAATTAGTAAACATCCACAACTTAATTTAAAAAAAAATAAACAACTTCATTTATAAAAAAAAAACACAACTAATGTAAAAATAATTAATTAGTAAACATCCACAACTTAATTTTAAAAAAATAAACAACTTCATTTATAAAAAAAACACAACTAATGTAAAAATAATTAATTAGTAAACATCCACAACTTAATTTAAAAAAAATAAACAACTTCATTTATAAAAAAACACAACTAATGTACAAATAATTAATTAATAAACATACACAACTAAAATTATATATAAAAATAAAACGAAAATGGGAGAAAAAATTTTCAAAACATACACAACTTAATTTATATCATTTATAAAAAAAATAGTATTTTAATTTTTTTTTCAAAACACACACAACTTAATTTATAAAAATAAACAACTTCATTTATTAACAAAAAACATAACTAATTTAAAATTACATAATTAGTAAAATACTCAACTAAAATCAATTAAAAAATAAACAAAACCAATTAACAAAAATTTCAAAACATACACAACTTAATTTATACAAATAATCAACTTTATTTATAAATAAAATACACTAATTTTAAAAAAACAATAAACAAAAACAGACACAACTTAATTTATAACAATAAACAACTTCATTTATAAACAAAAACACAAATAATTTAAAATTAATATTTAGTAAAAATACACAATTTAAATTATAAAAAAAACATCTTCATTTGTCATGAATAAGCCAAACCTCATTTTTTTATAAAATTTTAAAAACAAAATAATCATTCATTAAAAAAAAAACAAAATAATATTTTAAAAAAAAAAACAAACTTCCGAAAGAAATAGTTCTTCCGGAAAATTTTCGGAAGAAGGGTTCTTCCGGAAAACTCAGAGGTCATCCGGAAGAACCCTTCTTCCGGAAATTTTCCGGAAGAACTACTTCTTCTGGAAAGTTTCCGGAAGAGGTGTTCCGGAAGATGTGTTCTTTCGGATGCCCTTTGGTTACTTTCGGAAGAACTCTTCTTCCGGAAGTTCCGGAAGAACCCTTCACGGATCTTCCGGAAGCTGCCACCGTAACCACTCCTTTCCCCAATTTTTTCGGCGTCTTCTACCCTAAGGTTCCACTAACCTAAAGTTCCACTATCCTACCCTAAATGCTATAACTACACTGCATAATAAAGGCAAAGGCAAGTTAGAGACACCTACCTGGAAGGCAAAAGGCGTGGTTCGCGAAGAAGAAGAAGTAGCCGGGCTCGCTGGTCTCGTGGAGAAGAAGAAGCATGCAGGAAGAAGAAAAGAAGTAGCACCAAGTGGTGTTCCGGGACAAGGAAAAGAAGCAGCACGAAGTGGTTCCAGGAGGAGGAGCATGTTTTTTAAATTTTTACTTAAAGGACAAAATGACCCATTCACTAAAATTGCTGGGTGCACTTAGCATATCCCAAATCAATATACTACCAATACTGCCACTCCCTTCTACCACACAAAACCTCCACCCCACGCACTACACGACGCGTGCAACAAATCCATTCGAAAACGACGCCACTCAACCGAAGTGCATTCTCAACAGCAGAACGCGTGACTCACACTTACGCGCATGGTGCTTCCAAAAAAAATATACTTAACCAAGTAGTAAGAGTGAGAGACAGAGACAATAAAGGGGTTGTTGCTGATTATCAAAACTAGTGGGCGTCCCGATCCATTTTTTCGTGGGCAACAAAACAACACCTTCAAATTTTTTCCCTCACTTTCTTTCCGTACAAATATATTTTCTCATCACTCAAAGGTATGCCACTCACTCTGTCACAAAATAAAATAAAAATAAAAAACATGATTGGCAGCATTTATGTATTGGATTGGATTATTTAATTCAAAGTGATGATTTTTATACCCTTTTGGTGTGTGTCAAGGAAGGAACTTCAGTTGGGCATCATTGTTTATCTGTTTCTTGATTTTGAGGATTATTTCCTGTTTAAACATTTGATTCTGATTAATGGGGTTGATTTTTTTTCCTTCTTGTAATCTGACTCTCTTCCTAGGTATGGTTCCTATGTTGGGGCTTTGAGGAGCAATCTTGGGGTGGAACTTCCAAGTTGGTCTCTTTGGTAATCAGGTGACACATATCACTCTCTTTTTAGCTGTCACTTTCTGTTAATGTTGCTCTTTCAACTGTGAGGCTGTGTATTTGGTTAACCTTGATCACATACTGTTCCTTCTTTCTTTATGTTTTGGTGTGGGGTTTTTGAAGATGGCTCTTGCTTAAGATTCCAAGAATTTGAATTTGTTATGTGTCTGGAGTCTTTTTGCCAAGATGCTAGAGTTTCAATTAAGAAAGTGATTGCCTGATTGGGTACTCACAAGAATGTTCTACGCTGATTAATGGATCATTAAGCAAACTTGTTAGTTCTTTGTTACCTGAATAATTTGGAAATATCAGATGAGAAATGTTAGCAAAGTCGAAGGTGTAATTGCACCAAGAACAAAGTTGAAGGTGGTAATCTATAATTACCCAATAAGAATATTATTAAAGATAAATAATGCTGGACATCAAATGTTTTTTGGTTCCCGGTTCTTGTGTAGGATATCAGAAGGCATTGGATTAAACATAAGGAATCCAGTCTTGGGAAGTTATATTATAAATGTGGTAATTGAAATCTCATAAAAAATATGGTAGCAGGGCTGACTTTTATGATAAAGGATGAGTATCTATTTTGCTTATAATTTTTCCTTGAGAACAGTAATAATTTAAGGAAACTGAAGCCCGTCCATAGTTGTACTCAATTAAATATGTACCAGACTTTTTTGACCAAGTAAATATTTCCAAATATTCCTTGGATTGGAAGTTAAACTTTGGTGACCAGTTTGTCATGGGCTGGAATCTGGAAATTACCTCTTTGCCTGTGCAAGGACAAGGCTACGTACAATTACCTTCCCCCATACCTTTGCGAAAAAGGAGCCTCTGACATTGGGGTACGTTAGTTAGTTATTCCTAGGATTGAAAGTATTTCAACTAACCTCAGTTTCAAAATTATACCAAACTAGTTACATCGGTAGATCTTTGAATATGGGTTCTGGTCTTCATTGCTGCTTGTTTCACCTTCTAAGAATTTCAACTAGTAGACTATTAATGAGTTTATTATTTGAAATCTGCAATCTGTACTCTTGCATGTACATGTACTTTTTTGTATTGTTGTGCTGCACAATTTTTCTTTCTTAGAAGGTTTTGGTGCACACTACACAAACATATATAACTGTATCTTATCTTGTTAACAACTCCAGTGAGTTAAAGTGCTAACTAACACCATAAACTTCATTTTTTATACTAAAATGAAATTGTGTGGAAGTGGAATTGTCTTAGCTCTTAGGCATTTATGCACTTCAAGACTGATACATGCAAAGGTTTTGATTCTTTGCAATGCTCTGATGCTAATGATGTTGGGGTGTCAATAAATATTAGATGGGGGTATCAATGTTCACCTGTATGGTTTTCATGTTATGTTTGTTTCCTTCAGATGGCCATCATACTCTAATCCTTAGGTTGCCCTTCTATTGTAAGAGACATCTGTCATTCTGTTGCCTTGTATGCTAGGAACATATGGCATCTTAAGCTAAAACAACAGTAATTTTGTATTGTTCTTATTGCTTTTATTATTATTATTATTATTATTATTATTGTCAGCATATTGCTCTAATTGCTGATTGATATTTTCATTTGTACTTTGTTAATTTTTACTTAGGATCTTGGTTTTGGCATACTCATGGAGACTCAAAATCAATCAGATCCTGCAGGATTAAAAAGGATGCTTCCTCCACCGCCTGGAAGTTTCCAAGACCGTGAAGACCTTATTAAACATGTTCGTGATTTCGGAGCTAATCAAGGATATGTTGTCACCATCAAGAAGTCCAGAAAGGATAGAAGAGTCATCCTTGGCTGTGACAGAGGAGGTGTCTATCGTAATAGACGAAAAATTGATGAAAGTAAGCGCAAAAGGAAAGCAACTTCACGCCTTATAAACTGTCCTTTTGAAGCCATAGGTAAAAAGGAAGATGATGCATGGGTACTTACTGTAAAAAATGGAGATCACAATCATGAACCGTTGAAAGACATGTCAGAACATCCTTATAGTCGACGTTTCACTGAGGAAGAAGTTAGACAAATCAAACAAATGACTGAAGCTGGTATAAAACCTCGTCAAGTGCTTAAAGCTCTCAAGCATAGTAATCCTGAATTGCAGTCAACACCAAGGCATTTGTACAACCTCAAAGCAAAGATTCGTCAGGGAAATCTATCAGGTTTTACATCATTCTTCTGCTCCTTGTCAATCAGTTGATCTAGCAGCTAGAGTGCCATTGGTTTAATTTCTACAAAGTAGAAGTTTATATTGATATCATTATGATAACTTTAGATAATTGTTGTGAGGAGTAATTTTTGCTACCCCAGAACTGAAATGTTAGTTTGCAAGAGTAAAAAACTTAAATTGATTTTGAATTCTTCATATATTTTTTGTTGGAGTTGATTGTGTTGACAATAATTTGTTATTAGTTGTTCTTTTATGAGCCCACACAGAAATACAGAATTATGCCACTTTGTGGCTGGTTATGTATTATATATGTTAAT
This sequence comes from Glycine max, assembly GCF_000004515.6. Taxonomy (NCBI): domain Eukaryota; kingdom Viridiplantae; phylum Streptophyta; class Magnoliopsida; order Fabales; family Fabaceae; genus Glycine; species Glycine max. Next base: position 36,355,243 of record NC_038244.2, read on the forward strand.
TGTTATGCTTATATATACCTTTTAGCAAAGCAAGACTCTGAAAGAATTATAACAGAAAGAGAATCAAGTTATTGCTCCACTATATAACTGGGAATCAGCCATTTCTAACAATTGATTGGTTAGGGATATCTAGAAGTGGGAATTCTTAATAATTTCTTTTTAGAAACTGGCATATAATGATTTCTTCGAGTTAAGAAGAGGTTTATTTGGTTTTCCTGTTCTTTTTTGTGGGTGATAAGGCAAAGTTCTCTGTTGATAAAGAGTATTTGATACTTGAGTGCAATATGCTAATTGTATTTTCGCTAGTCCTTACTGCACTGTCAAAATGGTTGTAGAAAAACTATACTCTCAACATAACTATGCTTAACTATATCTTGCAGAGAAAACATTTAAGTCATGGAGACCAAATAGATCTATCCATGTTGAGATAAACAGTAATTCATCTGATGGTTCATTAAACCGAAACTATCAGCTGGTAGGGTTGAAAGTCCAAGGACAATATTTTTACTCTATATATTGTTTATATATTTATCTTTCTCTTTCTTGTTAATCATAATTATCAAACAGTGAATTTATGACCTTTTTTATTGGTATGTAGCTGAAGGTCTCAAATTTTATTGGGGGGAAATTTGTAGATTCTCAGGGTTCTGTAATCATTGATGTTATAAATCCCGTAAGTTGATATGTTTTTCAATGATATTTGCTTGAAATTTTCTTAGCATTGTGATGGTTTATGTAAAAAGTAATTTGAATATTTATCTTTACTCAGGCAACGCAAGAAGTTGTATCTCAAGTTCATTTAACTATATATGAAGAGTTTAAAGCTGCAGTTAGTGCAGCCAAGCAAGCTTTTCCTTCATGGAAAAATACTCCTATCACCACTCGTCAACGCATTATGTTTAAACTTCAGGAGCTTATCCGCAGAGATATTGTAAGGATATTGCTATTGAAACAGCAATGTTTTTTCTTTTTTTTTTTTTATCAAACTTTGGATTTGATGGGAGGGATACTTTTTCTTATTTAAGGATAAGCTTGCCATGAACATCACCATAGAACAGGGCAAGACATTAAAAGGTGCAAAAAGAGATGTGCTTTATGGTTTAGGTTAGTTTCTTTTCCTCATTTACTGTGAAAAGCACATGTTTCTCGCTAAAATTCTGTGTATTTGTTTTCATAGTTATTTCAAAATGAAGTAATGAATTTGCTATCTTTTCTACAGAAGTGGTGGAGCATGTTTGTGGGATGGCAAACCTGCAAATGGGGGAATTTGTCCCCAATGCCTACAATGGGATTGATACGTACTGCATTAGAGAGCCCCTTGGAGTTTGTGCTGGAATATGTGCCTTTAACTTTCCAGCAACGATACCATTGTGGGTATGTCTTTCATGCTAGACCTTCTGATTTGTAGTTATTTTCAAGATTCATTTCACTTCATTTTTTTGTAAATGGAGGAGATAACTTTGTTATGCATATAGAGTCATAGACATGCTCCTTTGTGTAGGAATGGATCCTGAAATTAACTGATTGGGAGAGGGGGTTATCCTGTGTTTACTTTTTGTAGAAAAACCTCGTCATTAAACAATTAGATGAATAGTAAACTGTCAGGATATAAGGAGGAGAGATTAGTTAGTTAGTTAATATTTGATATAAGTAGGAGAAGGAAGAAGGATTCATTTAGATGTGTTGTCATTTCTAAATTGAGCATTAGCTGTTGTCATTTCTAAATTGAGCATTAGCTCTTTGTGAAGGGAGAGAACCCTTGGAGGATAGATTCCTGTCCTATTCTTTGTTATTTTCATCCTATTCAATAAAACCTTTCTTTTCTTTCCCATTTCTATTCTTGGTTCCAAACAATTGGTCTGACATGCTATATCCAAATCCCGAGAAGAAACTCCCCAATTTGTTGCCGAAGAAAAAGAAATAGAGACTTCCAGAGTGTTCTTGAAAGACAAGACCAACAAACAGTCTATCTGAGCTTTAAGAAAATGTTGCAGTGGTTGGTGAAGAAACAAGAAACCAAACTAGCGCTAGATGGGTCATGGAAGGAGGCATTTGTGAAGCATCATTCTTGCAAGACTGACATTTTCTGGAGGCTGATCCCTATCCCGAGGACAAGAACAACACGGAGGGAATGTGGTGAAGTAGAGGCTATCTCTTGGACAAGAAAGGTGGAGTGACCCACCTTTGCTGGAAGCATAAAAGGGGGAATTAACTCAAAGGGTAGTAGTGATGGTGACCGATTGCAATTCTTGAAGTCAGAAATTAGAAGTAAAGAGGAAGGTTTAGTGATCAAGAACCACACCTTGTTGGGCAAAGAAACCAAAAGTGGAGCAAATAAAGCAAGAGAAACACGGATTAAATTAAAATAGTTACATGGGAGGAAGAAGTTGATCCATCAAGGGAAAGGGAGAAACACGTGGAAAATAGATTGGAGAATGTGGACGGAAAATACCATTTTTAGGATAACCTAGTAGTAGAGGAGATTGAGAGGAAAGTTGATGGTGGAGATGCAACCAAGGCTTATTGTTTTCAAAACCCAGATTTCAGAAAAAGCTTATTACAATGAAACAATAATCACTGTTGGATCCAGATTTGACATGAATGTGGGTGGAACATCAATGGTGTTGGACTCTAGGAATTCAAACTTGCTGGGTGAGCCTTTATGGTTGAACTTTGATGTTTCAGTGGTTGATAGCATGACAATGGAGCCAAGGGAGAAGGAAGGTATAGAATTGAAGGTCGGGGGGCAATAATGAGCAACTCAACTCCACTCCATGAAGCATGAGGAGAATGTCCAGGAGAGTGGATGGCCTGCCCTTGGGCAAGAAAGGTGGAGCTACCCACCTTTGGAGGGACCAATTCTTTGAGATAGGTCACTTAGCTGGAAAAACTCTTGGATGTGCACTTGACGAAGCCTTTGGAGGAAGCATAGGAAGAAGCAAATACAGTGACAAAATCAAAACATGATCCAGTGATATAGATGCTTGAGGTCAAGAATATGGTGGAGGAGATTAGGGCAAAAGATGTGTGTGGATATATAACCATTGTTCATGGTTTCTACGATGCAGTTAAAGCTGTAAAAAAATGGCCCAGTCCGATGGGCCAGCTCGGGCTAGGCTCTTTAATTAGTGACTCAAAAAGAACTGGGCCCATATGGCTTGGTATGATGGACCAAATGGAGCAGGCAAGGCTGCTGAAATGCAGCTCAAAAAGCTATCGGGCCTATTTGGCCCAGTGTATATTTTTTCTTATAAAATACATATAAATTAATGCAAAAAAGAAAATGGGTCAGACAGGCCAGCAAATCAATGGTCGATATGAAAATCGTCTCAAACTGTTTTTCACACATTCGCCTTCCAGGCGGTGCTAGGTCAGGCGGTTCATTTTGACAACTCTGCCTAGAGTAAACTATGGACATCTGGAGGAGAAAGAGGCAACGGCTAAATTGGAATTCTATAATGTGGGTCTAAGTTTTCATCTGATGAGCCAAACCCAAGTGAGTTTTAATAATTGAATTCATGGAAAAAGAAAGGTTAGGAATGTCGGTCAGCCAATTTCATTTTTTTGAGCTAATGGGCCAAGCCCAAACCTATGGGAAAAGCACTATAGGCTGAAATACAAAATGGGTGTTGAATTTCATCTTAAAACCAATTGGCATCAAGTGAAGTTGACCAATTGAGAAATAAGTTGCGTCTCAAGAATTGAGGCAGACAATGTGGAACCTTCCAACAATGGGTCATATGCGATGCTCAACCAAATGGGCATAGTTGTCTATTCTTGGTTTGTAACATAAACCCATTGGATAATAGTATGTATTGTTGCTCCTATAGTCTTATTCATCTGAACCCTTTCATCCTTGAACTCCTATCTTTTACATTAAAATTTGTCTATGCTAAGCTTTTGCAAATTACATGCATTGGTTGTATGTTTCTAATAAAATTATTTCCTTAATTTTTCAGATGTTCCCTATTGCAATTACATGTGGCAACACTTATATTCTTAAGCCATGTGAGAAAAATCCAGGTATAACTTAAAAAAGGAGATTAAGAACTGAATAATATTTTTTTTAATAATCAAAATTGTGCAATGAGGGTCATTGTTGACAGCTGTATGTACTTTTATTTAAAATTTGAATTTCAAACCCAGATTATTCAATAAGATTTGGTTGAAAGCTGAGTTACTTGATTCCATTGTGGAGATCAGAGAAGAAAAGTTGTTTAGGACTTAAAGTTATTATATAGATAATGGAATCAATTATGTTTTATTCGATAGGATGTTGGAAGAATAAAGCCTCATCATTACTAAACTCAATCTGATGGCCTATTGCTTAGACTTTGTTGAATATTGTTTTATTTTTTGGTATCTTGCTCTGCTTATAGAGAGACAGTAGGGTTAGGTTATTTGTGTGAGTTGTCTCTCTCCTCTCTTGTACTATATATATATATGCCATTTTGAAAGCAATAAAGTTAAGCTAAGTGAGAGAACTTTTCCTCACTAAATATCTCTAGCTTCAACTTGGCATCAGAGCCAGGTTCACCCAGCGTCGCTGTCCGCGCCGCCTGTCCGCCGCCGTTTTTCTCCGACGACAACAGGGTTTGGTGTGCCTCGAGAAGCGTAACCTAACCCCACAATTCGCGTGGTCAACCGGCCATTCACGCGCCGTCGTCGTCCACCGCTAGTTCTCGCGCGTGGCCGCCACGCGCCACCCTCCCGGCGTCGGACTCCTGCCACACCGACGCCATTCGACTCGTCGGACCCTTCTGAGCCCATTCCAGCCTTCATTTTCCAGTTTTGACACTTGGAACGTGTCGACCTGGTTCTTCTCCCATTTTCTCCGCTAGGGTTTGTGTTTTTTGAGTGGAAATGACTTCGTCTAGACCTGTGCTCTCCTTCTCTGGAACTCCAACCATCACAACAACAAAACTCAATTGGAAGAATTATTTATCTTGGTCTGCCTCAGTGGAGCTGTGGTTTCTCGGCCAAGGCCACCACGACCACTTGGAGAAAAGTGTTGATGCTGTCCCAAATGATAACAGACCTGTGTGGGAAAAGCTGGATTATCAACTCTGCTGTTTTATGGCAATCAATTGAGCCAGATGTTTTGGAGATCCTTAGATCATTCAAAACATGTCGTTCTTTCTGGAAAAAGGCCCAAGATATCTTTGCCAATGACATCCAAAGTCTGTTTGATGCGACTATGAAGGTTACGGCTCTCAAGCAGACCAACCATGACATGATTGCACATATGGGAAAAGCTAGGGCTGCTGTGGAAGAGCTGAAGAGGTTCCTTGTGGCTGACTCATTGGAGGAAGTGAATAAAAAGCTGGATAAATTTTACATGGTTCTTATTTTGAGGTGCCTTCACTCAGGTTTTGATCACGTGCGTGATTAAGTTCTTGCTGGAGATCAGGTTCCTTCAATGGACTCTCTCATCACCAGACTTATTCGCATGCCTCATGTATTGAAGGATGAAAATCTTGCTGATGTTGTGGAAACCTCAGCCATGATTGCATCTCGTGGGAGAGGGGGAGGTCGCAACAATAGAGGAGGTCATGGTGGAAGAGGTGGACATCCTTATTGCACTTATTGCAAGAAGATGGGCCACACTCAAGAGAATTGTTACTCATTGCATGGTTTTCCTGAAAAAGTAGCACAGGTGTCTAAGTCAGAGAAACCAGAGTCTAGATTCTCTGATGAGGAGTATCAGGAGTATTTGAAGCTCAAGTCAAAGAAATCTAGCAATCAAGTATCATCTTCATCGGTACCATGTTTCTCGACAGCTTGCATTTCTCAGTCCATTGGAAGTCCTAGTCCTTGGATACTTGACTCAGGTGCCTCTGATCATATCTCTGTTAACAAGTCTTCTTTTTCATCCATTTCTTTTCCAAAAATTTCTCACCTTGTTACCGTAGTTAATGGCTCCAAAGTTGCGTCTCAAGGAAGTGGTCAAGTCTCATTATCTCCTTCATTGAAATTAAATTCTGTATTATTTGTTCCTCAGTGTCCATATAATCTAATCTCATTAAGTCAGTTGACTTGCTCTTTAAATTGCTCAGTAACCTTTATCGCTAATTCTTTTGTTATTCAGGAACATGGGACAGGTCGACTGATTGGAGAAGGACGTGAATCACGAGGACTTTATTATTTAGAGTCCAGCTTTCCAGTGTCCTGTTTTGCATCCTCAAAGCCCAAGCTTTTGCATGATCGTCTGGGTCATCCAAGCTTATCAAAATTGAAAATGATGGTTCCTAATCTCAAGAATCTTAGAGTCTTAGATTGTGAGTCTTGCCAACTAGGAAAACATGTTAGGTCATCATTTCCTCAAACTGTACAAAGATGTAACTCTGCTTTCTCTACCATTCACTCTGATATTTGGGGACCAAGTAGGGTTACATCTTTTGATTTTCGGTATTTTGTAACCTTCATTGATGAATTTTTCAGATGTACTTGGGTTTATTTAATGAAAGACAGATCTGAACTTTTGCCTATATTCATGTTGTTCTTTAATGAGATTGAGAATCAATTTGGCAAATCAATTAAGATTTTCAAAAGTGATAATGCTAAAGAGTATTTCTCTCATGATCTCTCTTCCTTTTTATCTTCAAAAGGTATTTTGCATCAGTCTACATGTCCTCATACACCTCAACAAAATGGTATAGCAGAAAGGAAGAATCGTCATCTTCTTGAAACTGCACGTTCCCTAATGTTAAACTCTAATGTTCCTACCCACCATTGGGGAGATGCAGTACTTACTGCTTGTTTCTTAATTAACAGGATGCCCTCTTCTTCTCTTGAAAACCAAGTTCCTCATTCGATTATTTTTTCTCATGATCCACTATTTCATGTTTCTTCCAAAGTGTTTGGTTGTACTTGTTTTGTCCATGATCTTTTTCCTGGCTTAGATAAACTTTTTGCTAGGTCAGTCAAGTGTGTCTTTTTGGGATATTCTCGTCTTCAAAAGGATTACAAGTGCTATCCTCCTATCACCAGACGATACTATATGTCTGCAGATGTAACCTTCTTTAAAGACACACCCTTCTTTTCACTTTCCATGGATCATTCCTCTTCTCTCCAGGAAGTTCTTCCAATTCCTTCTCATTGTCCTCCAGGTAATTCAGACCAAAATGTTAGGGTTGTCCCATCTTCTCCACCAAATTCACCTGAAGTCTCACATCAAAGCAGGACAAGGCAAGTTGGATCTACTGTACCTGAAGTTTCTTCTCGTGATCCACATCCTTCTTCAACCAGTCCTCAACTCATGGATCCTCCTTCTCCTTCCACTTCTTCGCATAATTCTGACTCAGACTGGCCCATTGCCATCAGGAAAGGTACTCGTTCTACTCGTAATTCCCATCCTATTTATAATTTCTTAAGTTATCACCGTTTGTCTCCTACATATACTTCCTTTGTTTTTTCATTGTCGTCACTCACTATTCCGTCTATTGTTCATGACGCACTTAATCATCTTGGATGGTGACAGGCCATGGTTGATGAAATGCAGGCTCTTGAGGATAATGATACTTGAGAACTTGTTCCCCTTCCTCCTGGCAAGACAACTGTGGATTGTAGATGGATCTATACTGTTAAAGTTGGGCCCAATGGTGAGGTAGATCGGCTTAAGGCTCGCTTGGTAGCCAAAGGCTACACACAGATATATGGTCTTGATTATTGTGATACTTTTTCTCCTGTAGCCAAAATCACTTATGTTCGCCTGTTTCTTGCTATGGCTGCCATGCGTCACTGGCCTCTTCATTAGCTTGATATTAAAAATGTCTTCCTCCATGGTGATCTTGAGGAGGATATTTATATGGAGCAACCTCCTGGGGTTGTTGCTCAAGGGGAGTATGGTCTTATGTGTAAGCTTCACCGATCTCTCTATAGGTTGAAGCAATCTCCTCGAGCCTGGTTTGGCAAATTTAGTCATGTTGTTCAGCTTTTTGGGCTGAAACGAAGTGAAGCTGATCATTCTATATTTTATTGTCATACATCTCTTGGAAAGTGTGTTTATCTAATGATTTATGTTGATGATATAGTAATTACAGGGAATGACACTACTAAGATTGTCCAGCTAAAAGAACACTTATTCAGCCATTTTCAAACAAAAGATCTGGGACATTTGAAGTATTTTCTTGGTATTGAGGTGGCTCAATTTGAAGATGGTGTCGTGATCTCTCAAAGGAAGTATGCGCTGGACTAAATTGAATAAATGGGTCACCCACCATGTCATCCATGCACCAAGCCCAATAATGTTGGGCGTTAAAGGGTCTGTTGAGAAAAACTCAAATGCCACATCTGCTAGAGATAAGGCCACAATAGAGAATTTGAGAATGTTTAATTATGATGATTAGGGAAAAAAATAAGTTTTTAGGGAAAAAATCTTTTCTAAGGAGACTAAGGGGAGGCAAGCAATAAAAATTGTCTTTGTTTTAGCCATGCAGTTTTTACTCTCAAAGTCATGGCTCCTCTTGTCCAAGTGCTTTGTCTTGTTAATGTTGAAAGACATTTAGTCATGAGCTATATTTATGAAGCAATGGAGAAGGCCAAATAAGCAATTGTGATTTATGAAGTCTTTCAATAACAATGAAAGCAAATACAAAGATGTGTTTGCAATCATTGATGTTAGACAGAATTGTCAACTGCATTGTCCATCACTTGCGGCTTGTCACTTTTTAAACCCAGGGTTCTTCTATGCCAACCCAAAGTTGGATTATTTGGAGGTTATTGATGGGTTTGTAAAATTCCATCAGGAGGTTGGTGGCAAGTATAGGTGTTTATGAAGAGAGAGAATGAATAGAGAGAGTAGAGAGAGAAACTCTGGGTGGGTGAGAGTTAGGCGTAGAGGTGAGAGAGCTGAGAGCACACATCTAGGTACCGGAGAGAAGTCCCGACGGGACTATGTCGAGACCAGAGGAAGAGTCGAACAGCAAGCTACCAAACTAAACTGGAGGGATCGCGAAGATATTTCATCATTTTACTTCACAAGGCTCGCGGATGATATCACTGAGACTGAGTTATGGCAGCATTTCAAAAAATGGGGAGATGCCAGAGAAATCTTCATACCCAGACGACGGAACTATCAAGGCAGAAGGTTTGGTTTTGTGCGATTCAAAGGGGTATCAGATACCAGACACTTGGCAAACCAGCTGGACAAGATTGCCATTGGTGGACTGAAACTGTACGTGAACGTTCCTAAGCATAACAGAGAAAGGCAAGCACAGGATTATACATGGAGACAATCTCAGGTAGAAGCAGAAACCCAACGAACAACTTACGACCTCCAAAAGCAATTGCTATCCTACGCGGAAATCGTTAGACGTAAAGGCAACACTCAGCGACAATCAAAGGGCATTCCTCGCAATTTTCAAGGTTCTGACAACCCCAGTTCATCAATACACTTGGAATTAAGTGCAGAAGATACTAAATGGTTGGAGGAGGCGTGGGTAGGGCGTTTGAAGAACCCAGCCATGTTCGACAGGGTGGAGGACGACCTTCAGTGGGAGTTGGGCTTTGACATTTCTCCTAAATACCTAGGGGACGACCTAGTGCTCTTTCCGGAACTGAGTAAGGAGGGAGCAGAAGCAATCATGAATGGCAGAGCTCACGGGAACGAATCTTTCTTTCACTCGTTAGAGAGATGGAACCCAAGCATTCGCACCGGAAACAGGTTGGTGTGGATCCAATGCTGGGGAATTCCAATCCAAGCATGGGATAAGAAGCACATAGGGAAGATCGTCGCGGTGATGGGGGAACTGATGAATGTCGACGAGGACGTAATTGTTAAACGGCGACTGGACAGAGCCAGAGTGCTCATCAAAACTCCATGGAAGCCTATGATCAAACACATCATAGATGTCCATATCAGCGGCGACATCTTCTCTGTGCATGCTATCGAGGAGTGCGGTGTGACCACATGCGATAACCATAGTAGCGACAGTATTTACCAAGGCTCGTCGGAGGAGACTGCATCTGATGATGAAAGCTCCTTTCGCCTACGGTCTCCAGCTCCGTCACACCAAGCTGCCGCCGCCGACGACCAGGGACGCGACACCGCCACTGGCCATCACCTACTACCCGCGGAAATTGTCGATGCCGGAAAATGGTGGGGCAACGTTTTACACAGCGGTCAATCCGTGGAAGACGAACGTCCGCGAGTTAACAACAGTGACTCGCGGGTATTGACTACTGGTAAAACCAAACAAACGGTCAACTCAAGCCCCGAGGAAGATGACATTAATGAGGCCTGTGAGAATCACCAGCTGACCATCCATGACCTTCGTGATTGTAAATTCCACGAAAATAGCATGAGAGAGAAGGGAGAGTCCAGTGGAATTCAAAAACAAGTGCTGGTGCATCCACGTGACTATGAAGATGACACACCTCTAGCGGGGAAGAGGGATGTATATCAGAAGCAAGGGGGAGCTGATGTGGCAAATAAAAAAGGGGAAAACAAAGATAAACAGCCCAATGTGCAATATGGGCCTCAATTGGGCCTTACAAGCCACTCATTTTATGAGTCTGAAACAAACTCGGGCCACACTCCACTAAACCATGTGGAAAAGGTTAATACATGGCAAGTTTACTCCCGAGGGAGCTGGTCAAAAACAAAGAACTGCTTGGGTGCAATCCAAAAGAGAGACAATTATGCTGTAGACATTGATAAATATTCACATGGCAGAGATACAGCACAGATTACTGACATAATTTCTAGTGGGGATGACACGAATAAGGAGATAAATGCAGTCCTAGAAATTATTTCAGCACATCATCAACAGGCAGCTAAGATGTGGTCAATGATCAAACAGTTGGGGGTAACAATGGAGAATGAAAAAGAAGACCAGGAAACCAGAGTCATAGAACAAATTAGATGCATGGAGGACAGAGATAGTAGAGAGGCTGAAAGGTTGGGAGTCATGACAAATAACCCATGAATATAGTGTCTTATAATGTTAGAGGGCTGGGGAGGGGGTGAAATGGGCAGCAGTGAGGAGGTTGATAAAGGAAAATGTTGATTTTATTTGTCTTCAAGAAACTAAGAAAGAGAGCATTGATAAAGGCATGTGTCAGGCTATTTGGGGGAGTGCTGATGTTTCCTGGGAATTGCAACCTGCTACTAACTCAGCAGGTGGCATTCTCTGCATGTGGAACAACAATGCATTTAAATTACAGAACAAGGTTGTTGGTAATGGCTTCATTTTTCTGGAAGGGGAGTGGACCAAAGAGGCACAACAAGTGAAAATCATTTCCATTTATTCACCATGTGATATGCACAACAAAAGAATCCTATGGGAGTCAGTGAGGCAGCTGAAAGCATCATCCCAAAAGGGGTTATGGTGCGTGTTAGGTGATTTTAACAGCATAAGAGCACCAGCAGAGAGAATTGGCACTAGTGACAGGGGATCAGGCGTCAGCAACATTAAAGAATTCAATGACTGGATTGATGATTTGGAGGTTCTGGAGATACCTTGCCTGGGTAAACAATTCACCTAGTTTAGGCCAAATGGGGAGTCCAAAAGCAGACTAGACAGGTTCTTAGTCTCCCCTGAATGGCTGGATAAATGGCCTGGAAGTTTGCAGCTTACCTTACCAAGGAACTTCTCAGATCACTGTCCTATTCTCCTCAGAGCCAAGTCTGTTGACTGGGGTCCTAAATCTTTTAGGATCTTAGACTGTTGGCTCACAGATAAATCATTCAAAGCAACTGTTCTTCAAAGCTGGAAGTCAGATCAGCCACATCAGCCAGTAGGATGGGGAGCTTATATTTTAAAAGAAAAATTCAAAAGGTTAAAGATAAGGCTAAAGAAATGGAATCAAGAGCAGTTTGGAGATACATTCAAAAAGGTCACAAAGCTGGAATCAGATTTAAATAAACTGGAGGAGGACTCAATGCATAGACAGTTAACGGAGCAAGAAAAATTGGAGAGGAAGCAGCTATAGGAATCTCTTTGGATTGTTGCCCAACCCCATGAATCCTTACTTAGGCAGAAATCCAGATCAAGATGGTTAAAAGAAGGCGATTGTAACACACGTTTTTTCCACCTATTGATGAATGCTAACCGAAATAGAAATTCTATCAGGGGGGTATTCATTGATGGTTCATGGACTGATGACCCACACAAGGTGAAGGAAGAGGTGAAATCATTTTTCTTCCATAGGTTCCAAGAACCAATTGGTCAGCGACCCAAGATTGATGGAATCAGGTTTAAAACTGTTAATCAACAGCAGAATATTGAGCTTGTAGCACCTTTCATGGAGGAAGAAATTCAGAAGGCAATTTGGGAATGTGGCAATGATAAAAGCCTGGGTCCTGACGATATGAATTTTAAGTTCATCAAGCAGTTTTGGGACACTTTAAAGCCTGATATCCTGAGATTCATCCACGAATTTCATGTTAACGGGGTTTTTCCTCGAGGATGCAATGCTTCCTTTATTGCATTAATCCCTAAGGTGTCTGATCCACAACACCTAAATGAGTATAGACCCATTTCTTTAATTGGGTGCATGTACAAGATAGTCTCCAAATTGCTTGCCAAAAGAATGAAGAAAGTCTTGCCTACCATCATAGATGAAACACAATCTGTGTTCATCGAAGGCAGACATTTACTGCAAAGTGCCTTGATTACCAATGAGATAATTGAAGAAGCTAGAACAAGTCACAAATCATGCCTTGTCTTCAAAGTAGATTACGAGAAAGCTTATGACTCCATATCCTGGGATTTCTTGTTATATATGCTGAGAAGGATGGATTTCAGACCCCAGTGGGTTAAATGGATCGAGGGATGCATAAAATCTGCCTCAATCTCAGTTCTACTGAATGGGAGTTCTACTACTGAGTTCCTTCCTCAAAGGGGACTAAGGCAAGGAGACCCACTAGCTCCTTTCCTTTTTAACATTGTGGCGGAAGGATTAACGGGGCTGTTGAGGAAAGCAATGGAAGAAAATCTGTTCAAAGGTTACCTGGTGGGGAATGATGGTGTTAACATAAGCTTATTGCAGTACGCGGATGATACCATCTTTTTTGGAGAGGCAACCAAGGATAATGTCATAGCTTTAAAAGCTATTCTAAGGGCATTTGAACTGGTATCGGGGCTGAAAATCAATTTTGCTAAGAGTAGCTTTGGAGCTTTCGGGATTTCTGACCAGTGGAAGCATGATGCAGCAAAGTACTTGAATTGCAGTTGTTTGACTCTTCCTTTTATGTATCTCGGCATACCTATAGGGGCTAATCCGAGGCGACAACAGATGTGGAATACCATTATCCACAAATGTGAGAGGAAATTGGCAAAATGGAAACAACGTCATATATCATGGGGGGGGGGGGGGAGGAGAGTGACACTCATACAGGCTGTGCTAACACCAATTCCAATTTATCTTTTTTCTTTTTTCAGGGTGCCAAAATCAGTAGCGGATAAATTTATAAAGCTGCAGCGAAGTTTTTTATGGGGAGGAGGACTAGATTAAAAAAGGATTGCATGGATTAAATGGAAATCGGTATGTTTACCAAAAGAAAAGGGTGGCTTGGGCATCAAGGATATTGAAACATTCAACCTCGCACTACTTGAAAAATGGAAGTGGCAATTAATGCAAGAAAATGGTGAGCTGTGGACCAGAGTTCTGAAATTGAAATATGGTGGATGGAGGAACCTTGAAGAAACAGGAAACTCAGCAAAGCAATCTGTTTGGTGGAGGGATCTAAAACACGCTTTTAATCAATCACAACAGGGAGTGGTTATTCAAAATAACATGAGGTGGAAGGTGGGGGATGGAGAGAAAATTAGATTCTGGAAAGACAAGTGGATTAATCAACAGGAATCACTAGCAGAAAGGTACCCCAGGCTGTTTATCATATCCTCACAGCAGAATCACACCATTAGGCAGATGGGAATTCACAATGACAAGGGTTGGGAATGGAAATTTTCATGGAGAAGACTGCTTTTTGACAATGAAATTGATACAACCATCAATTTTCTTAGGGAGGTAGAAGGACAAAGCATACAGCAACAGCAAACTGACATTTGGGAGTGGCTAGGAGATCCATCAGGGAATTACTAAACTCGCAGCGCCTACAATCTGATATGGGAGGAAATTGCTGGTGGTCAGAAGGAGGATTGGAGTATGGAATTATGGAAGACGAAGATACCTAGCAAAATTGCGGTATTTGCTTGGAGATTATGCAGGGGCAGATTGCCCACAAAAGAGAATCTGCGTAAAAGACACATGCAAATCAACAATATGCTTTGCCCTTTCTGCAATGGAGCTATGGAAGATGAATCTCACCTATTTATCCATTGCATCATAATCCAACCAATTTGGTGGGAATCGATGTCATGGATGAATATCAAAGGTGCTTTCCCTTTCAACCCGAAACAGCACTTCATGCAGCACATCTCTATCCAGATCGAAGGATTAAGGGCTAAGCGATGGAGGTATTGGTGGTTGGTGGTAACATGGTCTATATGGAAGCTTAGAAACAGAATTTTGTTTGCAAATGCAGAATTTGATACTAATCAGCTTTTTGAAGATGCTATCTTTATAGTTTGGACTTGGCTTAGACAATTTGAGAAGGACTTCACAGTCCACTTTAATCAGTGGTCAAGCAATATTAGACAAAGTTTTTTGTTTATGTAGAGGGAGTGCACATAATTCAGCAATACTTGTACACCACACAAGTAGATCTATTTGACTACTTATGTACTACATATAATAGTCCATACCTTTGTAATTAGTACCTCTGGTACTTTATTTCAATATAATATATTTATCTTTGCTGATAAAAAAAAAAATGTGTGCGACAATAGTTGCCAATATATAAGAGCAGGGGTGGTCTTTTTAGTTTTCATTTTGCAAAATCAGAAACAAAAAACACAATTTCTAGTGAGAAACTAAGAATACAACTCCTAATCTCCTAGTAATTTAAGTTTTTTAACTATGTTTAGATTTTAAGTTACACTCATTGGTTTTGTAGCTCTGGTGGGGAATGAATGGTCACTCAATTCCATATTTGCAAAAGCTAGCAATTGAGATTTTGAGCTTGACATATATTGCATTGGGATGTGAATGAAATTGGAGTGTATTTGGCCAAGTAATAATCATAACTCGTAAATCACTATTATTTTTGTTGAAAATCAGGATAAAATAATATACATTTATTAATAGTAGGAAAGTAGGATATGTTGGAAAGTAGAATGCGATTTTGAGGAAACAAAATATCTTCTCTTTATTAGTATTTATTGTAATGACCACTATATAACAGAGCATCCGCTGTGTACTCTAACACACGGTTTTCAGTCAACTATACCTACTTTTAACATGGTATCTAGAGCCTAGCAGAGGGATTACAAAAATTGGGCCTCACTGGGGACCTATTATCCTTGGTGGACCCTTCTGATCATTGTCCTTTTGGTGACTAGTTTTACACTTACCGACGACTTTTCCAACAGCCACCGGCGACTGTTCAAATTGGGCGAAGATGGAGAAGACTATCTTCGACTCACCTTCGCCCAATCTGTCCAGATCCAACCAGCACACACCCATCAATCTCTGCACACTCGCATCATCCTTGATGCGCCAAACAGCAACGCCCACTGGCATGTGACAGCATGTTAGCCACCGTTTCAGGGTGTGCTTTCAGCATGGAGGTTGCCACCCCCACGCGACCGTACCCCTGCAATCTTGCTCCAATCGGAGCTCTTTTGACAAAGATCCCTCTTTTACAACATAATTTGGTTGTTTTGTGGTTTTTTGGTACACGTTTTTTGTCAATGTTTGACGATGGCTCCTACACAACATCACCTTCTGCTTGCTGATGACAATTCAATGTGCTATCATCAAAACCAACACATTCCCAACATCTTCATTATTATCATCCATCTCTTATACTAACCACTTATTTCACTAATTAATGTCATTGAGTGCAATTGGATCAATTTCGTGTCTAAGATGATTGTTGGAAAAGCCACCTAAATTGTGGTCACCCCTAGATAGAGGGTTGAAAGTCCCACATGATAGGCAAAAGAGGACATGTTGAAGTCCCACATTGACTAAAGATAGTGTCGAGATAAACTATATAAGTGAGGAGAAATTCTTACCTTACAAGCCGGTTTTGTAGGTTTGAGTTAAACTCATAACTCACTTTCTGACATGGTATCAGAGCCTATCCTAGATGGGTCCCTGTGTCTATCACGCTCTAGGCAGGTAGCCTTGAGCATGAGGGGGGATGTTGAAAAAATCACCTAAATTGTGGTCACTCCTAATAGAGGGAGTGTGTTGAAAGTCCCCCATGGTGGGTAGCTGTGGGCAAAAGGAGACATGTTGAAATCCTACATTGACTAAAGATAGTGCCAAGATAAACTATATAAGTGGGAGCAATCCTTACCTTACAAGCCGGTTTTATAGAATTGAATTAGGCTTATAACTCACTTTTTGGCAATATGTCTTTATTTGAGTTGTTGATTATATTAGACATAAATCAAATCATGCAACTTTTTGTGGTCAAACATATTTCTGTTAAATGAATCTGCAACACAAATATAATTAAAGTGTTAATTAGTTTCATCCTATAACAATAATAGGCTTCACCATAAAAATAGATTAAAAATTGTTTAGAAAGATAAAACAGAGGCATTTGACTGAAACCATGTGTTAGAGTACACAAAGGATGCTCTATTATATAATGGTCATTATAATAAATGCTAGGAATGAGAGCATATTTTGTTTCCTCAAAATCATATTCTACTTCCCTAATATTAATATATGTGGTCATTATTTTATCCTAATTTTCAACACTCCGCCTCAAGCTAGAGCTTACTAAGCTCTCAGCTTGTTACTAGAAAATTTATCCCCAGCTAGTAAATAAAAACATAAATTGCCACATTTGAAAGACAACTCAGGGGTGCTGGCGAAGTTGGAAAGTATTGCTAGAAAGATAACATTGCTAGAGAGCTGGAATGACTATCAGCCTAAGAAGATTTATGGCGAGCAAAGCAAGTTTCAAGAACTACATTTGGAAGCTTCAAACCAATATTAGTGGAGACCCAAAATTATTTAAACTTGAAAGAGAGGAAATCATCATAAATAGCCACGGGAAAGGAAAACAATGGCAAAAATGCACCAGCGAAGCACAGAAAAGTCATTGAAAAACACACTAAAAAACGACAGCAGCAAGATAGGAGTCTAGAGCCAGAAAATGAGTGGCAAGTAGAAGGCAATTGCTGGAAAACATGCCGGAAAAGGAAGGTGGCAGGACCAGAAAGTCCTTTAATGCTTTGAGGGTTGGAGAGCCTAGAATCCATATTAGGCGAGAAATGTCAAGAAAAGAAAGGAATCATAAGTGGTGTTGCAACTGTCAGAGCTTCTAAGGAAGGCCCAGGTGCAACTTCAACCTCAAAAGGGAAGATAAAATGGGTGGAGATGAAGAATTGGAATTAGAGGAGAATTCTGAAGAATCATTTAATTTTCAGGAATTTGAAGGAGAGTAAGAGGGATATGCCTCATTAGATGGCTAAGAAAGCAATTACGTTGGGGTTGAAGAAGAGGATTAGACATTTACTTTGTGTTTGTATTATTGTTTTTATCATATTTTTGGTATTTTGAAGCCTTGAACTTGATGGTTTTTTCTTTTATCATTTTGTTGTTATTTAAAGTCTAAAACTTGATGGTCATAAATAAGGCTCACTATTTAAATATGAGACTTGTGATATTTACTATCTATTTAGTTTATGGTTCTTGAGATATGTTGCTACTTTTGTGACTTTTCCTTATTTATTTCTGCCATTTGTACTAAAGTTTTATTTCTACACTGCAAATAAAAGCTAGCAGTTGGAAGGGGGGAGGAGCACTTAAATACTCCATCCAGCAGTCCATACTACTCAATGTGGGACTTAGGCACCCCATATTACCCAAGTCCCTATAAATGGCCCACTTACTTGATATGTCCCCTATATGTGTGTGTGTTTTGTCTGCCATGATGCCATTTGCCATATTTATATGGCGAATTTTTTGTTGACTTCCTTAATTCGTCATTTTCCATCCACAAATCTGGTCCTCTTGGATTAATTTTTGTTAGGAAGACCCACATTTTAAAGATGGAATCAGACTCTATCCTATATCCATTAAAGGACTGCTCACCATATTATTCATGCATCAAGCTCAAAAAGTGTTGGGTGAGAGGTGGTGTATTGGGAAAACTCCAAATCCCCATATCAGCTAGAGATAAGACTATATAAGTAGGGATCAACCCTCACCCATGAGTTAGCTTTTGGGATTGAGTTAGACCCAAACTCACATTCTAAGAAGCTCATCTTGGTTCTCACCTATTCTAGTAGGCTTGCATGTTCGGGCAGACATCTGTGGAGGGGGTTAGGAAGTCCCACATCGTCTACCTGAATTCTCGGAGTACAACTTATATATCTGCTGGACAACTTCACTTAAAGTCAATTAGTTTTAAACTGAAATCTAACAATTTTTGTATTTCTTCATTTTCTTTATGGATTGATAACCATATTTCCAAATTTAATAATGATTTATTTTTTAATATATTAGGATTATGCTTATTAGTATAAATAACAGTTAGTGCCCTTAATTTTAAAAACGAATCTCATTGTAATACATCATAGTATTAATCTCCTCCTCTATATCTAAAATCCTGTAATTTCAACCGAAGTATTTTCTTTTGATAGTTGTTGGCAGCAGGAATGGAATTATGTGTAGGAAAACGATTTTTCATTGCGTCATTTTATCTCTTCTTTTTCTTTTCTTTTCTAACTAGTTTCTCCCTCTTTTTCTTTCTATTCTTCCCTTTTTCCCTTGAATAGGTGTTGACAATATTGTTTTCCATTAAATTTCAGGGGTTTCAACGATACTTGCAGCACTAGCAAAAGAAGCTGGTTTGCCAGATGGTGTATTAAATATTGTTCATGGTACCCATGTATGTTATACTACTCAAGAGTGAGGACTTATCTTTTCTTTAACATTATTGTGATTGTAATTGTAGCTTAGTGTAAATCATATGCTTTGAATTGTGGCTTGGGTTTGCCATATTTATAAGTGTCTCATTCTTTATCTTTGCATATGCTCTTAGAAAAGGTGTTTCTGGCAACTTCTCTTGTTAACCATATTTTTTGATAAAGTCAAGATATTTCATTTGTTTAGTTGGGGCAGTGTTATCAATGACGGATAGCGAAAGGCCAAAATTCCTCCATATAAACATATATAAACATGCCATTGCAGCCATGGCACTGCCATTTAACACTATGTGTTTGGGATGCTCCCAATAGTTAGAATTTACCTCATATTCATGTTTCCTAGATGAGGAGAGAAGCAACAGAAATATTTGGATTATGGTATACTTTTCACACACTAGAGGAATAGGATTTAGTGGTGATCGATAAAATAAGGGACTTCTATATGGGTTATGAACAGAATCCATGAACAATGTTTTCCAACTTCAACATAAAAGAGTTGATGTGCATGCTTTATGGTTTTCTAGATTATTTATTGAAGATAGATGGTCCATGATATAGTTGATTGATATTTGGAGAGGAAAAATTAGCATTCCTTGAATCTGATGTAGAAATAAACCTAAATTGTAATGCTAAAGCCTGCTGATGATTTTCATTTTCAAAGCTATCTGGGTTCTTCTAGCAAGGTTGTCTTAACTCTTGAGCAGAGTCAAAATCCGCAAAACAAAGTAAGAAAAACCTAAAGCACCATTTCCTAAATGGGACATTCCTAGATACTATTACTTCTCAAAAAAGGTATACTTCATATGAAATGTCCATCAAATCCTAAATGATGCCTAATTATTTATTATTTTATGCAATACTCCATGGGGCATAAATATGATTGCGTCCAACTACTAAGGGAGGTATTAAGGAAAGGTTGAAAGAGTCTAGAAAATTTGCACAATCAAACTGGAGAGGGGGAAATATAATGCAGTTAGGTTCTTCCTTGATGATAGGTTAGAAGGATGAGAATTTGACCTGAAATGAATTCAATGGAATCAAAAGTTATTTGATGTCCTGATTTGGCAGGTATGTTCTAGCTTTATAAGGAGGAGGCAATGATGTTGTTTGCAAGGGTAAGTGTACTTGGATAGAATGACCGATCTAAGTATCTAACAATATAAATGTTAGGAAGTCCCACATTGCCTGCCTCAGTTCTTGGGGTGCAGCTTATATATATCTGTTGGACAACTTCACTCAGTGCCAATTGGTTTTAAGTTGAAATCTAGCGTATCAGAACCTATAGCCCATCTTAGTTCTTGCCTATTCTAGTAGGCTCGCCTGTATTGGCAGGCATATGTGGAGGGGGGTGTTAGGAAGTCCCACATCGCCTGCCTCAGTTCTTGGGGTGCAGCTTATATATCTGTTGGACAACTTCACTTAGTGCCAATTGGTTTTAAGTTGAAATCTAACAATAAAATCATCTTTGGTTGACTATTTTTTCTTAAGCATCAATTAGGCTTCATGCTAGGGAAACTCCTCATGACAGAGCCCTGTACAACTTGATAGAACCAAGCATATAGAGATTGGCAGACATTTCGTCAAAGAGAAATTGAACAATGGTCTTATAGTCACAAACTATATCCCTTCATAGGTCCAATTGGCAGATGTATTCACCTCACGAAGGAACTCCCTACAACAAGATTCCAAGAACTTTCTAGCAAGTTATGAATGATTGTGATGTGACCCAGTCAGAAGGAAGGAACCCGTTAGCAGAGTTTGGGCCATGAAGTGAAGTTGGGCCCAAAATGGCAAGACCTGCACATGTGAAGAAAAGGCCAAATTGGTGGAAGGATTACAAGCAGTTCCTCGCTGAAGGCATGTAACCGTTTAGTGGCAAATAAGCAAATTCTCATAATAGTTTACTTCCATTCTGTTACTAGGGAATATTTTCTGTTAGACTGAGAACCAATGATAGTATTACACTTGGCATCAGATCCGTATTTTCAGGATTGTATCACACTACAAATATTGTGATTGAGTAATGAAAAGGCATGAAAAATATCACTCACCCAAATAACACTCTGTTTCCTTACCTTTTTTTTTTTCCCTGGAGTTACTCCTACTCGAAAGGAGTCCCTTAACTTGATTGCATCATATTAATATCCATTTACCAACTTGAAGGGAAGTGTAGTAAATATCTCAATGTATCATTTTGATAATTTTCTATTTTCCTTTTTATACTTTTTATATTAGTTTCCCTATTTCTCTTAATGGGTTTAGTATTTTACCCTATAAAAGAAGATTAGAGATTGTATTATATATATATATATATATATATATAAAAGGAGGGATCGAGTTACACCTTATTTTCATCATTCATTTTCTTGAAATTTAATGGTTGTAATGAGTAGTTAATCTTAACCATTAGTTAATCTTAAAAGAGTTACTCTTGGAGTAACTTGATCCCTTCTCTGTATATATATTAGAGTCTATTTTAATGATTGTTGTTGTGTCGATTGGGCCACCCAATATCAAACTGTTACCCAACCACTCAGATATCCCAAAGAGTGTACATATGTTGGGAGACAATCCTCATCTCTTAAGCTAGCTTTTCGGGTTAGAATCATGCATCTAAGAAACACTTAATAGATTAGAAATTACCCAATCAATTAGACTTGAATCCTTTTGATTGATTAGTAGACTCTTCCTAATTGATTTCCTAGCCTTTGGAAATTAGCCAACTGATTAGCACTAGCAGCGTGCTTCTAGTCAATTGGGAACCTTCTGTAAACCCAGTTTATGTCCTTCTAAATCATCTAGTTGATTAGCACTTATGCTAATAAATTAGCAATGTTCTGATTTTCAAAATTACACTTTCTTAGGATTGCAACACTTTTTTTTTTCTCTAATATTTATCCAAAACTTAAATTTCATGGATTTAAATCATGTTTGTGAGGGCGAGTCCTGGCACAACGGTAAAATTGTGTCTTGGTGACCGGTTGGTCATGGGTTCTCTTAGAATGTGGGTTTGGGCCTAACTCAACCCCAAGAGCTAGTTCATAGGGTGAGGGTTGCCTCCTACTTAGATACTTTATGTTGGCCTTATCTCTAGCCAATGTGGGACTTGGATTTTTCCCAATAGATTCAAATCTAGAAACAACCTCTTTGCCTTTGCTAGGATAAAACTGCATACAATGACCCTCTTCCATACCTTCGCATAGCGAGGACCCTCCGAGCATTGAGGTATGTTAGTTTAGTTTTCTTAAATCATGTTTGTGAGACCCAGTGTTCCACTTGCTCACCAGAATTCTTATGATTAAAATTTCTAAATAACTAATTAAACATTCAAAATGGTGGGTATCACAGCATGAAACATCATAACAATGGCCACTAGTTTTGACAATCAAAGTGATAAACTTGCTGATCTTTTCACCATATTTTAAGATGTCCTTGGATTGTTTATCTGTGACAAACATGGAGGTTAGAACTTAGAATATATATATATATATATATATATCATAATTAGGAAAATTACATCTTTGTATTTATTATATTTCATAATTTCATATAGTTGAGACATGGTTTTTGTGGCTGATGCCTCTCTTCTCTCTCATTTTAGGCAATCACAATCAAAACACTAAAAAATTAGGTGTAGATCATTAAAAATTAACGCATGCTTTTGGAATTTATTTGATCAGGATATTGTTAATTACATATGCAATGATGAAGATATAAAAGCTGTATCGTTTGTTGGTCCAATTACAGTAAGTTGGTGCTTTAATTTATTTATTTTTTGCCTGATTTTTGCAATTTTGTCTTGGCAGATTGATAGCTGTTTCGTAAATTTTAAAGAGTGATTTTGTACTTTGTGCGCACACTGCACTTTTATTAAAATGCTACTTTTATATTTACTTAAAACCTTTACTTGTTCACTTATTTTTAAGGCTGGAATATATGCCACAGCTTCTGCTAGAGGGAAACGAGTTCAGGTTATTTGCTATTATATTTATGTCTCTTGGTTCTTGCTTCACTCTAAATGCATTGACCATTGGGTTGGAATTTGTATATGGATGTGTACTGGCTGGCTAATTGGTTATTATCTACATTAGTCAAATGCAGGTGGCACAAATCATGTACTTGTAATGCCCGATGCTGGCTTGGATGCGACTTTAGATGCCCTTGTTCCTGCTGGCTTTGGTGCTGCAGGAGAGAGGTGCATGACTTCAAGCATAGCTATTTTTGTTGGAGGTTCAATGCAATGGTATTCCCTCCAATTTAGCATTATTATTTACCTCATTATTTGTTGAGTTCTGTTTGATTATTCCTTGTATAATTCTCAAGAAGTCTACTTTTTTTTATTGGTGTCTTTTGTAGGTACTAAAGGAGTTGAACCTATACCTACCGTTCAGTACTAATGTGTTACCCAGTGAAACTATAATGATGAGTTTTTCAGATCTTAAGTTTAACTTCAACCTAAATTGTTAAATATTTGAATTGAATAGGAGAAGCTTTAAAAGTTAATGGAAAGTTGGATCGTTCGAAGATTTACATAGAAAGTAGTTCTTGTATGCCTCTTTCATTTTTTTCCCTTTCCTCCGTTAAATCTCTCCAAGATTTTTACGTTTGTGACCTCTACCAATCATTGATTATTATTGAGTCCTATCTATCATGTTTCAGTTACAGGTTACAAACTAACTTGTTATTTACCAATAGTTAAGTCTTAATGAACTTGGCCATCAAGGAAGAATATTAGGTGCTCTTCATGATCAAGTCTGTTGCATTTATCTATTTCCAGGGAGGAAAAACTAGTGCAGCGTGCCAAACTACTTAGAGTAAATGCAGGAACAAATCCTAGTGCAGACATTGGTCCAGTTATTAGCAAAGAGGTGCAAACATTTATCTCAGTTTTCCCATGGTGTTAAATTCATTTAATGCCACTTCTTGATGATTGTTAGAGACCAAAAAACAAGGATGGAAATGAAAATGCAGAACAGGGAATGACTTGTATTATTTGCAGATGAAAAGGAAAATACAGAAGGAATGAATCCAACTGCCACAGAGCTACGCTCCTACAGAGAGGCTACTTCCCTCTGCCCATAACAGAATTCACAATATCAAAGATGATCCTCTTTCTCTCCTCAACATTCCCTATATACCCCAATTCCCTAATCACTCGTTTGGCAATTCTGTTACACCCGCTGCCACCTCACCCTTACTCTTCTCACCACAATTCCTCCTAACATACACCCTCCTGACCTTGGGCCTTCCCTCTAAGTCAAAGCCCATACTCCTGGTCCTATCAATGATCTTTATAAGATATTACATCTTTGATAATATATGAACTGGGATATAATTTGTTAAGGTTTTGTTATTTTATATCATAATCGTCTTCTTGAACTACAGGCAAAGGAGAGGATATGTAGACTAGTTCAGAGCAGTGTTGAAAATGGGGCTAGACTTCTACTTGATGGAAGAGATATTGTGGTACTAAATTGTTTGACAAATTTCTTTGATGTTCACTGTTCCAAAATGAAATATTTTCCCTGTTATTTTTAAAGGTGTTAAACTTTACTTTTGGAAGAAGAAACTGAGTTTTCTGAGCTTCTTGACAGGTACCGGGATATGAAAATGGGAACTTTGTTGGTCCTACTATCTTATGTGATGTTACAACCTGCATGGAATGTTACAAGGTTTATCTTATTTCAAGTTTCAGATTCTCTCTCTCTCTCTCTCTCTCTCTCTCTCTCATTGACAGGCATTTTAGTGATACTGTCTCAGTCAAAGTGACCTTGCTATCTTTTCTTTTGACAGGAAGAAAGTTTTGGACCAGTTCTGCTTTGCATGCAGGTGCTGTTTAGTCAATACTTGTCTTGCTTTTAACCTTTTCACCTTGTTGATATTAAAGGGCCAATGTTCTTGTTTATTTATAGGCCGACAACATAGATGGGGCTATGTCAATAATAAATAAAAACAGGTATTTATTTTACATTGTGCTCCTTTATTCCAACGATCCTTAGTGTTGTGTGTCAATATAATATTTACTAATGTTTCAGTTTCTCAAAAACTTCATACAAGAATTTGGATTCTTTTGTGCCGTACATTTTGCATTATGTTGAAACTTGTGTAGATTTTTCTTCAACATTTTGCATTAGTTTTGAAAGCATGTGTTTGGTTATAATGTAAGACTTTATTTCTACAGATATAGAAATGGAGCTTCTATATTCACCACATCTGGTATAGCTGCTAGGAGGTTCCAGAATGAAGTTGAGGCAGGACTGGTAAGCATTATGTTATTTTATAAATAACCATAAATTTTTTAGAAACAGGCATGCTTTCTTATGCTACATTCTTCTGATGTCTTTGATCCTTTTTATATGGACACATCAGATATATTAACGTTTGAAACCTACGCAAGAATGTCGACATCAGATGTGTTAATGTTTTGAAATCTATTCAAGAACCGTAATGCTTTGAAACCTATGCTAGAATGTGGACACATCAGATATGTTAATGTTTTGAAACCTACTTCTATAATGCTTAATAAGCTGCATCTTTTTTAAGATCACTTTTTTTTTTCCTGTATGTTGTATTTATTGGTAGATTATTCATTTATTTGCACGTGGGGGTTATTTACTTATTTCCTCCTCATTTTTGTTTCTGGACTTCCTGAGCCTGTTAGAGCTAAAGAGGATCAGCATATAATAGATGCACTGTAGGAAATTTTTGCTCTGAAGGATAATCTGTATTAAATCTTCTGCACAGGTTGGGATCAATGTGCCAGTACCTGTTCCATTACCGTTTTCCTCCAATGGGTCAAAATCATCATTTGCTGGTGATAGTTTTTCTGGTATTGTTTGTGCCCCCTTCCTTGTACCTTCCTTAGTCATTGAGTATGTTTTTGATATTACTTGTCCTCTGTTGAATTGCAGGAAAAGCTGGAGTACAGTTTTATACCCAAATCAAAACAGTGGTTCACCAATGGAAGGATTTCCCTAGACAAGCACTATTCCCTGCTACATGTCCATCTGAGAGAGATTCACCTAGGCAATTGTCACAAGCCATGCCTGTAGAATCTGAAAGTGATTCACCAACCTATGAAGTACAAGTGGCCATCACTGATGTGGATATACCGAACACAACCATGTCATCTGCATCTACATCAACTGATAAGGATCACAGAAGCCAGGATGTTTCCCTATTGCTGCCTTCAGCATCTGAGAGGGATATGTCAGATCGGGATATTTCACTGGTATTATCACCTGCATTGCAAAGCAATTTACCTAGCCAAGGAGTATCTGTTGCCACATCACAGTCATCAGAGAGGATGTATGTCTCTGAAACATCTCAGTGGAATGAAAATTCGCCAGCAACATCAAAAAGAAGTGAAATTATTCTACCAACTTCAGAGAGGAGTCTTGTGTCTGCATCTCAGATGAATGGAAACTTATTTATCCCCCATACGACTGATACTGCTACAGCTTTGAAACCAGAGGGGATATACATGTGTACGTCACATAAAA
This sequence comes from Glycine max, assembly GCF_000004515.6. Classification (NCBI taxonomy): domain Eukaryota; kingdom Viridiplantae; phylum Streptophyta; class Magnoliopsida; order Fabales; family Fabaceae; genus Glycine; species Glycine max. Next base: position 36,381,704 of record NC_038244.2, read on the forward strand.
CTGATAGCATTGCTCAAGCATCACAAGAGAGTAGTGATAACATCACTCCAGGGTCTCATAGAATGGATACTACTGTGCATTCAAACTCTGACAAGGCATACATACTGGCAGCATCTCATTTGAATAAAAGTGTTGGTCAAACATTTGAAAGAACAGACCCTATGTTTCCAACTTCTGAGAGAATATACATGCCTTCAACGTCATCGCACATGAATGACCAAATTGGCTCAACATCTCAAAGGACTGATATTCCAACTACAGAGAGAATTTATATCCCTGCAGCATCTCATATAAATAAAAGCATTAGTCCAGCTTGTCAGCTTGATGATGATACTTTGGCTCCTACTTCTGAGAGGGTCTTTATGCCTCCTATAGTACCAGAATATACCACCAACTTCAGAGAGGTTATATATTCCTAAAAATTCTCGAAGGATGTATAATCAAAACCCAATAATTTCATTGGATGAATTTCCCAGCCAAGCTTTGTCATCGTCTCAAAGGATATAGGATATTGTACCATGTTATACTATTTGTTTTTAAAAGCTTTGACATAGTAATTTCATCACAAATCTTTTTAGCCCTCATCTTGTTGGACACCAAAGCTGGTGGACGTTTCTAGGGTAACTAGGAAAACATGAAGTGTGAAATGGGGATACTATTAGAGAGAGCCTTGAGGTAACAAAACAATATTGTTCTTATTCAGTAATGTGTTGATTAAACACACTATTGATCTAATTATGCTTCTTTGAATGATGCAAAATGGGATTTATTTTTTCTTCTGTTTTGCTTTACTCTTCAAATAATGGCAAATTATTCCAACAATTTAGAAATATTTTATATACATGATTCTCTAATGTTTTAAAAAAAATTTATTAATTATTTCCATTTATTGTCTCTTTTTAAGTTATTTTATTATTCTAATCAATTCATTTTTCTTCTAAGAACTGTAGGTTCATTTTTATACAATAAGTATTAAATTCCAATTCATAGTTTCTTGTTATTTATTTATTTCTCTTTATCCCATGTTAAAGAGATACTTAAACTACCACTAAACCTACTAAGATTAAAAATTCATACTTTATTTGTTATTGAGTTAACTATACTCAGAAAGTCCAAATATCTTCTAGACTTTGAATCATTCCAGATGTCAAACAATAACAATATAATAATATTAATAAATCGATAATAGCAACAGAGAAATATAATTTCTATCATAAAATAGAGGGTGTTACATTTGATCTCTTCTTGTTCGTGTCCCTAGCCCAGAGGAGGGACAATAGGATCCTTCAAAGGTCTCCCAACTGTAGTGAATTAGGATTAGGATATCTTAGTTATATAGTCCAATAGGGAGTGAGATTGTCATAGTTTCTCTTTTACCATTTCATATGTATTATCTTTAATTGTGGCATGTGTTATTATGATATACTTTGTATAACTTATTCAAGAAAGTTCTCAATGGCATAGTGTTAGGTGACTATGTTTGAACTTGTTTTCTTGTTCTGTTTTAAGTGTATAGGGCCTAAACACACCAAAATTCCATAAAGTGAGACTTTCCTTCCTATATCAGGTGAATTTCTTCTACATAAACTATTTTTTTTATTAATTTCCAGTTTATCTTTTTTTTTCTTATTTGTTCGTTCTTGTTTCGTTTTATTGTTACACCCTTCACTGACTTATTGGAGGTTGAGGTCATCATTTCGTTGTGGTTGGTTATGTCAATGTGCATTGTCAGGGTGGTTGGTTAACTGTTGCATTGAGGTTGTGGTTGTCGTCGTGGTGGGTGTTTTGATGAAAACAATAGAGAAAAAGTAAGCTTTTTACTTCTGCGACGAATCCGTATACAGATTGGTAATCCGTAAGAAACATACAGATTGACAATCTATATGAATCATATAGATTGTCAATCTGTATGATCTATGCGGATTGGCAATCCGTTAAGGTTTATAAGGATTGACAATCCGTATAAGTTTAAAAAAAAATTTAATGTATTTTTTTATATAAATTTAGTTATATTTATTAATATATGTATAAATATTATTACATTAAATAGTTTATTCAAGTGTATAAAATATGAAAATTTAAATATATATCATTATATATATGCTTATCAATTTCAATGTAATATATTAGTATATGTAGTAAAAAAATAATAAAATTGTGTCATACTATATGTTAAAAAACATATTTATTGATATATCTACATAAATGTTAGAGTAGTATCTTTGATTGTTACATTAATAGTTTTTGTCAAGTATAGAATATTTTTTTAAAATAAATAGATTTATTTATAAATACTTAGAATTAATTAAAAGTAATAACAATTCATATATTTTATTAAAAGATAAATTATTATTATATTTATATAGAGGTATGAATTATTATATGTCAATCTGCATAGGCTATATGTATGAAATTTCATTAGTTGTTGTTAGTTTGTCATTGAATTTTTTTTAATGTGTTGTTAAGATGAATGGAGATGAGTGCGTATATGAGAGCATTATGTCTGAAGAAATTAATATGAATAAAGACAATGGAGAGGAACCTGTTGTGTTTGAATATATTGATTGTTTTGATACTTTCAATACTTCTCAGGTATTGATATGATTTTGTACTAGGTTAAAGTAAGTAAATGAATGTCCTAAGAAGACTAAACATGTATTACCCTTTTTGTAGGTGTTTGCTACTTGTGATAACTCATTGCAATGGACTCCTATTATTGCGTATGATATTGGTTTTGTAGTTGTGATAATGAGGCCAGACACATCAATTGGAAAGAGAGAAAGAATCTCATTTATTTTAATTAGTTGTGAGAGGAGTGAAAAATATAGAGCATACAAGAAAAATTTAATATGAACGGTGACTAGCACTAGAAAATGTAGGTATCCCTTTAAGCTACGAGCGAAACCAATCTTGGGAGGTGAAGGGAGGATGGTCAATTTAATATATGGTCCTCATAATCATGCATTGGTTAAGTCGTTCATTAGACATCCATATGCTGATCAACTAACCGAGGATGAGAAAATTATTATTGGTGATATGACAAAATCAATGGTCAAACCAAAGAATATTCTTCTCACTTTGAAGGAGCACAATGCCAATAATTGTAGAATAATGAAGCAATCTACAATGCAAGATATGCATACTGAACGTGATCCTATAGCAGCCACTATGCATTCAATCTCAAGAGTAATCCTTCCAAATTTATTCACCTTCCTCCCATGAGAGACTAATTTCAACTCAGTACGTTCCTGAAAATAATTAAAATTATTTACATAAATTAAATAAAAAATACTTATTTAAATCAGTTTTAATTAAACAAATAACTACCTCTCTTGCCTACACTTTGGTTGCCACATGATTGGCATATGACATCAACACTAATGTATCTTGGGACCCGCCTGAAAAATCCTATGAATCACCTCCTACATCCTCCGTAATTGGATCCTGAGGCTCCTCATGAGGCTCGTCAACAACATTATCCACATTCTCAACATCCTCATCAACATAAACCTGTCTACTTAAAGCTCTTCCTAAAACTCTGCCTAAAGTTCAACACAATCTTTTGGTTTTAACCATAATATAAAAATTTAAACAGTAATATCAATTAATGTCATTGTTCAAATAATAGTTGAGTTTCATATTTCATAACAAAAATGTTTTCATTCTGTTACTAAAAAACTAACTAAAAAAGTAACTAATAAATCTTCTGAAACTCTAATGTATTGTTAAATGTAGTATATTTTAACAAATGTAATAAATAAAATTTAAATTAACTTTAAATTACTAATCTAGCAAACTAAAATATATCATCAAAATCAAACTATAATTTTATTTTAAATATTTTATAAATTACTATTTAACAATTCATAAATAAGTATTTACTTATTTTATAAATAATTATTTTAATACTTTATATATTCATAAATCAATCTACATATTCATTTTTTAAAAAAAAAATTATAATTCAAATCACTATTTCTAGCCAACTAAAATATATGATAAAAATCAAAGTATAATTTTATTTTTAATTTTTTATAAATAACTATTTAATTATTTTATAAATAACTATTTTAATACTTTTGTATATTTATAAATGAATGAAGAAATTCGTTTTTATATTTTATACTTCAAATCATTATTTATAAAAATACATAATAGTATTAATGTAATAATATTTATATAAATATATTAATAAAAAACATTTTTCTTATACAATATTACCTATTTTTGTTTAAATAAATTTTAAAATAAATACATTATAAAAATTTGGAATTTTTGTTATTTAATTATTTTATATATAAATATTTTAAATATACAAAAATATTAAAATAATTATTTATAAAATAATTAAATAAAACATAGTTTATACATTGATTTTTAAATAAACTACATAATAAATAAAATATTTATTAAATAAATAAAATATTTAAAATTAACAAACATATGGATTGTAAATCCGTATGAGTTTAACACAGTAAAGAAAAACACACAGAGGACGACGACAACGGGACGATGAGATGGAGGGGTTGAGGAAGCAGGGATTGATGAGATGAAGGAGGGATTGATGAACGGATTGAAGAGAAGAGGAAGAGAGACTCGCAACAGCGACACAATGCAATTGTCATTGTAGGTTAATGGTGTGAGAGCAGAGATAGATTGACAATCCGTATTTGAGATTTTAAGTGAAGGGTAATTTTGGTTTTTTACTCTTTTTGCTAGGTGTATTTAAGATTGGGCTGGTGCAGGAAGAAAAATCCATGACTAGATACATCCTTTGTTGGGAATTTCTTTGTGCATCCATCTTTTTTTCAAAATTACCCCGCTAATAAATAGATTCATAATCCATAAGAGACTCATGAATTTGTAATCCGTAACAGTAAGTTTACAGATTCATAATTCGTAAGAGGCTTACTTGTAATTCGTATACGGATTGACAATCCGTATGTACATTTTTTAAAAAAAAAACTAAAAATGTTTTACTAATTAATTTAAAATTAATGGCTAATGCAAGATTCAAAACCTATGACTTTCATGTTATTAGCAATACACTCTAACCAACTAAGCTAATAGGCGAATTACGTTATAAAATAATTAATGCCGCTATATATTACACTAAAATTTCTAATGTATATTAATGCACATGTAAATTTACATAATAAATTTTGTGACAATCAATTTTGATCTAATAATTAATTTGTTCACATATATAAATTTTTATGAAACCTATGATTTTTATTTAAAATTTATATATGTAAAAAATACATTGTTAGATCAAAATTAATTGTAATAAGGCCAAAAATACAAAATTTAAATAAAAATCACACAAGTTTCATAAAAAATTTGTATATGTAAATAAATTAATTATTTGATCAAAATTAATTGTCACAAAATTTATTATGTAAATTTACATGTGCATTAAATATACATTAGAAATTTTAGTATTATATATAATGACATTAATTATTTCATAATATAATTGATCTATTAGCTCGGTTGGTTAGAGCTTTAAAATTTTTTTGTAGTCTGTACATACGGATTGTCAATCTGTATATGAATTACGAATCCGTAAGCTTACTCTTAAGGATTACAAATCCGTTTATTAGCAAGGGTACTTTTGAGAAAAACAAAAAAAAATATTGGATGTAAAAAAAATGCTGAGTGCACAAAAAAATTGCCCCTTTGTTTGACTAACTGATGTCCAACTCATAAGGTAACTCGCTGTTACTATTTACAGGATCCGTTTTACTCTATACAACTCGTCATGCAAGACACATTTTATTTTATTTTAACTAAGGCCCGATTAATCTTTCCTTCAATTCTAACTAACATTTTATTAACAAGGTCCAACAATACGCTCATGTTTGACATTCAATCTATTGAAACATCAACCACATAAAATCATAGACTTTCATTCTTAAATATAATTTTTTTTAACTAATTCAGACGTTTTAAAAAAGTTGGTTAATATAATTAGTAATATTAAATTTGTTAACAATTTGTATTATTTTGTCAAAATTTTGTCTAAAATTATTGTGATTCATAATTTCTCTCTTTCTACTTAATTAATTTTTCACCTAATTAATCAATGTGTGTTAGTCTTTTTATTTGATCCTTATATGCACTACTACAATAAAAGCTTTTACGACACTAGTTTTACGACGGTTATAAAAAACCGATGTAGTATCTAATGCGATGACATTTTTGTAAATAATTATAATCTTTTAAAGGCGGTTTTCTGAAAAAACGACTTTAAAAATACTTTACTACATTGGTTTTTAAAAACCGCCTTCGAAAGCATGTGTTTTTCCACTCTCTCATGATGAGGTGGCATGTTTTAATTGGACTAGCTAGCTTACCCTAAATCTCAGCGTTTCTTCTACGCTCCCTCATTCTTCCATTCTCATTTCTGCCGTCATAGAGAGAGAGAGAGAGAGGGAGAGAGAAGAAACATTAGTCATGGCCTCGGTGTCGTCTCTGTCACCGCCAACCCCTTTCGTCACCGCCTCCTCCTCCCTTGGTAACTTCGTCCGCGTCTTCAATGTCAATTCCAACACCACCATTGCAACACTCAAGGCTCCTCCCTCTGAAGTTGAAGTTTCGCAAATGCACTTCGATCCCAAGGTATGTCTAATAGGATAGGGCTTTTTCCTCTGTTTACCTTTTGCAATTCTTTCAAACAACCACCTGCCTTATTATTTGTAACACTTGACAATGATATTGCTAATCCAAAAACCTTAATAGAAAAACCTATTTTTGGCATTGCATATAGAGTTTTTGGCATCCACCGTGTCCTCTTTCCCTCCCTTTAGAGAGAAATAACAGTGCAAGAAACAGAAATTGTGTGCTCTAAGGGCCCTCAAACACTTTGGTCTGCTAGGATATCAGGAAAAGTCACTATTTTAGCTGGTAATGGAAATTTTTGGGCAGTTGGATGTGAAGATGGATGTCTGCAGGTAAATTGCTTTTCTACATGTATATGCATTGTTTTCTTTCAGTACTCTTTTTTGTTGACATTTCTGATATATTGTGGGACATGGGTTATGATTCTATGTTGAGTTGTAGTAGTTGTACCCAACATCCTTTATAATATTTTTTTCGTGGTATTATTGAGCTTTGTTGTGTTTTCCTTAAGACTTTTATCCTCATGTTTGAATGTTATGAAAATTTATTTCTTCTATACCTTTCTCACATGTTTTCTACCTTTTGGTATCTTGGTAACATCTCTTGTGCATCGATCAAGTCCATTCGAGTTAATGTGTTCATTCTTTGTATACATACCACTGGCATAAACTTAAACATTGTAGTTGTATAACTAATAATTCATTAGAAAAGTTGCTTACATCCTTACACTTAAAATATCCCATAAATTCAACACATTGTTTGTAACTGTAAACTAATTGATTGAAGAAAGCTATCTATGTTAATACTTTACTGCTTGTCATTTGTCACCTAATAATTTACCATGTAAACTAATTGATTGAAGAAAACTATCTATGTTACTACTTTACCCCAATATCAAACTTAGCTAATAATCTTTTGGTATTCAAATTTCAGAAAAATTATTAAGTTTTAATTAGGAGATAAGTGCTTAAGTACTATGTGACAAATGACTAATTTGTATGTAGTGTGAGATACATGGTTCAAACTATTTTTAAGTTTGTAAAACTATGGGCATAAACTAGTTAAACATATGGGAATTGGGCAAGATGTAGGTCTTATGCTTTTGAAATCTCTGTTTTTTGACTTTTGCTTGCTTTTGAGAAGATTTACACAAAGTGTGGGAGACGAGCAATGCCTACCATGATGATGGGTTATGCAACAACATTTGTAGACTGTGATGAATGCTGGACATTACTGCTGGTGACAAGAAAAGGATCCCTGTACTAGTGGGATTTATTCAACCAAACCTGTCTTCTTCAAGATTCATTGACTTCTCTAGTTGCTTCAAGATTCGTAGACGATTACTGAAATTTAGGGGCTGTTTTTTTTTTAAGCTTTTGAGAAAATAGATTAAGGTTGTGTAGAAAATGAATTATTTTAGATTTTGATTTTCCTTTTCAAAATAAAAGTGATTTTTAATACAAAAACCAGGGGAAATGAAGAGCTCTCATTGTAATTGGAAAACTAGATAGAGGAAAAGTTCATGAAAGAGATTAATTGTCTGATTACACTGAAGTTATTATTAATCTGGTTCACACGCTATTGCACCTAAAGTTAATATTTCTTCTTCATTCTTTTATTATTATTATTTTTTTTATTTTTGTTGTTATTATTATAATACTGTTAAAAACTTTCCATATGTTATTTTGTATTGATTATTGTATGTGAATTTTCTTTGGATTGATGATTTATTTCAGTATTGGAAGCTTAGGGTCCGGAAAATCCGAGGAATTTGTTTTAGGAATACGAGTGAATAGAGCCAAGATTTTTGGAACTAAAAATGGAGTTAGAATCAAGACATGACAGGTAATTAATTAATTTTAAACTTTATAATTCAATTAGTCTTATTAATTGCCCCTATGGTTTGTATATGTGCTAAAAAGAAAATTAAAGAATCCATTAATTTGTAACATTAATTAGTCTTATTAATCCATTAATTGCCACTATGGTATCTAATGATTTTTTGGTGTAGCCCTCGAAGAAATCCGCAATCCAAATCAAGAACGTGTTGTACCAGAACATAACGGGTATATAATTTAATTGTACCTCTTGAATTCAATTGGGTATGTCTAATTTTCACGTGGCTATGGAATTTTAGGCAAGATGGGCTCATAAAGCTCTTTGGCATGCTTCCTTGTGGCACATGCATGAGGTATGCTTCCAATTCTTCAATTTTTCATTTTTTATGCCATTGTTGATTTTTTTTAGCAATATCTTTCTTATTTATTTCAAACATGCTATTATAGTAATCTATAGTATTTATTTTACACTCTCGAGGCCCACTAGCTTGAGCCTAGCCATTAGAACCGATGTAGAAAACTCGCATTCTACATCGGTTATAACTACACAATCGATGTAGAACAGTCGCCCTTCAAAGACGGTCCTTCAACCAATGTTGTTATTCAACGATATTATGTTATCACTACGCGTCATAACCGATGTAGAAAGGTCATTAGAACCGATGTAAAAGATCTTTTTTTTAGTAGTGATGAGATATTATACATTTATCTTTTCACTAGTACATAACATGTACTATAAAATAACTAAGGATATCTGGGTAAAAAAATTAATGCAAAAGACAACTTAAAAAGACTTTTATAAAAAAAGACAAACCAAATTAAAATAATGTTATATTTAAGGACGAAGATATGTATAATTTTTTGCAATCACATCAAAAGTTAGTATGCTTAAAATATCAAACAAAACTAACCACAATTGCATGCATTTTAATTTCCTCATACCAAACAATCTTATTTTAAAAAAATTATAATTTCAATTTTATTAAAAATATTAAAATGATTAAACCTCTTAAAATACACCAGGCAACATAAAAGATAAATTTCTATAAGGTGAAAATTGGATTGTTACAAAGCTTGCCCTGGACCGCCTGGTTACTCAATACTTTTACTTAATTATATCTTTTTTTATCATTTTATTCAGTTTGATTCTCTCTTTTATAAGAAAAAGTTCCAACTTATCATCTTTTTCCAACATATGTGGTTTGGTCTATGGATAATGCCTTAAAATTCTTGTTTCAAGGCATTCATTTTGACTTAAGTGCTATTGTGAACTTGATAAAGGTTAGATTGTGGACATGGTTTGACCAAGAGGAACAATGTTTATTGTTCTTTCTATAATTGTTGTTTGGATCGTGTAGCTTGCCTTTTCTTTTCTTTTTTTTTTAAAAAAAATTATATGTAAAAACTCTCTGCATTAGGGTTAGAGTATCCCTTGTACTCACTTCGATTAATAAAGTTTCTTATAAAAAATTATTTTAAATATAATTGTTAAAGTAAATATTATAAAAGTTAATTATTTTATCATATTTTTTAGATGTCGACATAATATTTTAACACTATTATATTTAATTTAATTTCTACAAAGAAACAAGGACCAAACAAGAGGTGTCAAAATTCCAACAAAGATTAGGAGTAGTAAGCATTGATGAGAAAAATAAGGGAGAAAGTAGAAAGGGAAATCTAGATGCCATAAAATTTTAAAAAATAATGATAATGACAAGTAAGAGGATGGGAAAAAATAATTGTTCTCAATGATAACATTCATATATATATATATATATATATATATATATATATATATATATATATATATATATATATATATATATATATATATATATATATATATATATATATATATATATATATATATATATATATATATATATATAAAATTAAGACCAAATTTAAAACTCATCGATCTCATCTAACATAGAAAGTCAAAATAAAATCATATCAAAATCTTAAATCATATGGAGGTTGTCAACATAGGTATTAAATAAATTAAGTATGAAATTTCATTTAGTTTGAACATTCCATATATAAATAAGTCAATTTTTATTTATCGATTGAACATGTGAAGCTGATTTTAATATACTTTCAAAAGAAACTCTTCAACAATGGCTCGTATATCCTCTGCTTTTGATTTTCTTTGAGAGACAAACATTTTCTGAAAAATTTCATAGTAAAGCATGAAACATGTATATTGATGAATATTGTGTTAATTTCCAATTTGTACTCTTTTTTTTTCAACAACACTATTTACTGGTAACTTTGACGGTAAAAAATATTTTTTCATGTTAAATAGCTATACAATACACTAAACTTTTAAAAAAGCTCCATTTTCCACTTTTTTTGTTTCTTTTTATTATAAAATGATTCTTAGAATTTTAGCAATATTTAAGAGGAAAAAACATTTTTAAAATTAATGAAAAATAGAAAAAAAATTCCAAAATGAATACACTCACGTTTTTGCTTTGTTTTTCTTATTAGCTAGGATCATTTCCAAAAAAAATGGTAGCAATATTTTAAACAAAATTTTAAATTATAATGAGAAAATAAAAATATTAAAAAAATATGTTTACTCACTTCAGCTTTTTCTTCTTTGTTTTTCTCTTTAGCCACGATCATTTCCTAAAAAATATTAGTAATGTTTTAAAACAACATCTTGAATAATAAATAAAAATACAAAATGTCCAAAGTATGTATGTTCGCATGGCTTTATACTTCATTGTTAGCCATAATTTTTTTTACAAAAAATTAGAAATATTTAAAACAAAATTTTGAAAGTAATGAAGAAAAAGATACCAGACACCCAAAATAAGCACATTCATTAGTCATTGTAGTTATCATTTTCCAAAAATCCTAGTAGTTAAATTAAAAAGAATATGTAAAACATCAACGAGAGATTTTTTCTCCAAAATATTGATGGTACAATTTAAATTATAACAAGGAATTGTAATTTAAAGTGTCAATCTTTACATGTACTCAAGAAATAAAAGAGAATTAAATTTTTGTGATTTTGAAAATAGATATTCTAGCACCAACATCTTTAACACACTCTTTGTTATTGATTGGAATTTATTCTAATTAAACTTTAACCAATAGTAAAACATGTATTAGAAAGAAGGTGTTGGAGAGTATGTTGCTATTACTCTATTTTTATAAAAATAAGTGTACTCACTTTTGTTTCATTTTTGTGCTTTCTTCTTTGCCTTGTAATTTCACTTTGTAACATCGAGTACGAATTTGGTGCTTCTCATATCTTTTAACTTCTATTAACGATCGGCATTGAAAGTCTTTCTCTTTATGATAATAAAACTACAAAACAAGTTGTTTTAGTAAAATTAGTATCATATAAAAAAGAAAAGATGAGAGCACGTGTGTTAAAACTGTTGATGTTGCAATTCCTTCATTCATAGCATGTCAAATAGGAAAATACAAAATGAGAAATGAATGGGTAAGTGGGTATGATTATGAGATTATGAATATAGTAGCTTAGAATTTTTCACCACACTCCTTTTAGGACATTGGGGTCCTTAGTAATTAGGGTTTCAGAAAGGTGAAATAGGGAGTAAGTAATTTATAAAGACTCTTACCACATCAAAGTATAGTTTATACAATGAACATTAAATAGTCACTAGGTTTGTTGGTTTTAAAACAAATTTAGTTGAGAAACTGCATTCAACTTTCCATGTAAACATGATCGAAAATGTTATGAAATTAAATTAATAATTGATAGTTATCCAGTATTATAAAAATTATTCAAGTCAATTTTACAAAAACTAAATCAAAATCGATTTAGTAGACAAGAAAACTGATCGATGTACCTATCTAGTAACTAGTGAAAATAAAATCACAAAATTGCAGCAAATAAAAAAGTATCAACCCTACAAAGTCAACATCAATAATAGAGTTGTAAGTCACTCACAATACTTGTCTTACTTCCTTTTGGTTTACAAACATCCATAGCCTCAGCATCATTCTACCTTTAGTAAATATTCTAATCAATGTTGAGTAAGTTAGATCATTAGGATAAATTTGTGTCGCTTTGATGTTATCAAAGAATTTTTTCTGACCTCAACATATTGTTGTGTCTTTCATATTCCTCAATCAGTACATTATAAGTTCCTATGTCATTTTCTATTCCACAACTTTTCATCCTAATGAATTTTACCCACTACCTCCTCAAACCAACAAAGATTTAATTTGCATATACTCTAACCAATGTAATATATGACACTTTGTCCAGTCGAACAAATAGGCACTTAATTTATCATATAAATTTAGGTTACTACTTGTAAGATGGATTTTGGCCAAGTGAAGCATGAACTCTTTTTGTCTTATTGTGTGTATTAACCCTCATGCACATATTGCTACTTGGTCTAAATAGGCTATTTCTATGTCATATTCTATTTGTAGAGCAAGTTAAAGTATATTTTCTAATTGTTTTTTTTCATATATAGGAGAAACCTTTGGTCTTTATGTTGTATTCCAGGTTGAGTATCCCTTGTATTTTCTATCAACAATAATTTCTTTTGCTTCTTAAAATAATACTATTAATTAATTAGTTTTTGGCACTAAGAGATCACCTTGAAGGAAGATGTGTATCAAGTGAATTTTGGATAGCTACATGGATATTAATAACTTGTGTCCATCAAATGCTTTGCTCTTAGATAATTTTTTTTTGGTTATATTAGTTTACAACCAAAATAATTTGTCATTTATTAAGCACAAAATATATCAACTTTATCCTTTTATGATAAAGTCATTGTCTAACAAATTAAATTATTAGAGTAGATATTATTGATCTATACTTAAAAGTATGATGCATTTTATTAACTATTGATTTATGATAACATACATAAATTCTTTATACCATGAAGATATATTATCTATAAGAGTATCATAATTTTTGTGTAAAGTCACATTGTTTATACTAACATTTTAATTTTTGTTATATATAGACTATTATAATGAAAACTAATTTAATGTCAACTATATATTAAATGGAATTCTTTTATATAGTACAAGCTCAGTGCTTTGAATAAAAAGACATGTATACTCCATGAATTTATTGAATAATATATAATTTTTTTTACTTGAAGAATCTCGTATAAAAATTATTCATCCTGATTTGAAAAAAACTACTTTGTAAATGTGCAACATATATGCGAGGGATAAATATATACGTCCAAGATCCAATCTATCATGTTATCAGTTTTAGTAAATAATTATTTTTTATTTTATTATCATATTTATTGTTTTATTAAATTGTTACTTTGACAAGTCATTGATTAAAATTAGAGACTTGTTATCATGATAGAGATTATGATAATGAGAAACAAGTCCTTTATAATTTTAATCTAAATTATTCTTAATAGTAGAATTATTGTGAATATGACATCAATAATCTGAATATATCAATCTATATGTAATAATGTTTATTAGATAAAGATTAATAGATCTCATTTATTAAATTACATATATAAATTATGTATATGTGGATGTCATCATTGAAATAACTCAATTGAGAATTCCTAATAGTTAATATTACTTTGACATGTCACTGAGAAGTTCTCAAGAAGAAATATAATAATTTGTTTTGACTTGAAATTATCATAGTAATTAATAAGTTATTTGTTATATTTTAATTTCGGATACCTAATGTCTTAGGGCATTAGTTGAATGAATATTGTATATGATTAAATACTTGTAGAATTAATGATTAATCAAGAAGAAATTCATCAAATCTAAGTAATGAGTTTGAGCTCTATATTAGAATTAAGACCTTGGTCACAACAATTAAATGAAAGAAGAAAATAGTTTTTTAAGTCATTCATTGATTAAATATATTGTGTTAACTTATTAGAGTTTGACAATAATACTACACTCTAGCGTTAACCTTTAGCTGTAAATGATGGAAGAAAATATTATATGATTCTTCTATTAGCTCTTGAATGTAAAAGATGTAATTTCATGTCATCCTGACATTAAGGAGTGTTGCTAGATACCTACCTTGATTAATAAATTAATTATGATTAATTACTAAATATTTAACCTACGGGGTCACACATAAACGAATATTTTAATTTTTACAAAAAAAAATAATTTATTTGATCATTAAATTAGAGAATTTAATTTAATCAAATAAGTATTTTAGTGTAATATTATTATATTCTCTGTTAGCACCAAGAATATAATTAATATAAACAAAGAATGTTATTTTATAAATGTGAAAGTGGTCTATAAAATAAGAATAATATTTTATTGCTACGTATCAAGATCATGTGATTAGTTATCATAATTAGTCATGTGAATTATCTTTGTCTTATATGAAGAAACTTCTTGAATTAAAGATATGAGATGATTTTATTTATATAAAGATAAAGAGATATGAAATTATTTTAAATAAAATCTTTCCTTTTTTTCTTTTAAAAAAAAATCCAAATTCATATCTCTTTAAAGCATCTACATGAGGTATAGTGTACCAGGTGTACAAACTATAAAAATTCAAGCCTAGTTTTAGACTTGAAAAGTAGTAAGAGAGTTTGTTTTTTTTTGTAGAGTTTCACTCATTCAAGAGTTGATAGATCTCCGTGTGAATACACATATAATCTGAAAAAATTTGTTACTTCAGGAACGCTCATCCAAATATAAAAATCTATTTTGCTTTATTTATTTATTTATTATTATTATTATATATTTTAAATACAAGATAGATCATAATTTTTTATTACAAATATTAGAAACACTTCAACGTAACTATACGGTCAAACTAACTAGTTACTCTAAGAAACATATTTCAGAAACAAATCACTATGTCCATTATGAATATTATTTATCTATAATTCCAATTTCCAACTATATACTCAAAAGTTTGTTAACTTTCTCACTCAAAATGTTTCATACCAAAGATTGTGGATTAAGAAAATATACCTATAAATAACCATTCTACCTTGATATATATAATAAGGAAGAAAACAAATTAACATCAAATTTTTATTTTGAATTGGACTGCATATCGTATCAATCCTTTCACTATTTTTTCTCTTTCTTTTTTTCAACGTCCCAATTTTGATTAATACATTCAGGCTGTGGTTTCGGGGGTCTTTCTCTTTTTGACCCTGAAGCTTGTGTCCCATGTGGGGTTTCAATCTAATAATAATACAAAAAAAAGTATAAGGTACACATATTGATAAAAATGAAAACATAAATTTAAAGTGTGCAACAATGTCATTTCCTTTTAGTATTTCAAGAATCATACCGTTGTTTGATGCGAGACTTCTGGCACAGTAAAATGAGATGTATTTTGTTTTTCCTGATAAATCTATGAATTGAAGAGAATACACAATTGAAGGTTATATAAAATATACATGCCTGAAAAGATATTCATGAAAATCAGCACAAAAATTTAAAGTGTGAAAATATATGACGAGGTGTTTTACATGCATTATTAAACAAATTAAATGACATTTTCAAATGAATTTTTGGAAGAAATGGAATTTGTCTAAAACAAATTTAATGTATCATAGTCTAGTAATCCTAAAACTCATATATATATATATATATATATATATATATATATATATATATATATATATATATATATATATATATATATATATATATGTTTGAGAATTATAAATTGATTAGTTTGTTTAAAATTTATAAGCTAATTAGCCTAGAAGACAGTAAAATAAACACGTTTAACAAACATCTTAATTTGACCAAATATGTCCATATATTAGTCAGATAAATTAAAATTGAGGTGATTTGACATTTGAAATACACTTTTTTCTTATAAAATGTGAAAAATATATGATAAGAAGTTTATAATGGGATAATTGAATACTTTTGTAAAAAGATAATTTAGAAATTAAATATATATACCTCTTTTGTTGGACTATCAATGTCATCATCCCAATCAATATAATAGTTATCAGGAATGCAAAATGATATTGGAATTGCATGAATTGCTTCATCATCATTCATTCTTGAACGAGTCATATTTGTTGAATTTGAAATTCCTCCTACATTAATGTAACGGAGACAAATAAATGGTTAAATTGGACCTATTCTCTCTCAAAATTTAATAATATATCTGTACGTACTCACATATATAGAAAGTAAACTTCGGGGTGTGAATTAAAAGATCTAATCCAAGATAAGATTGATCTCAAACTAAACAGCAATGAATTGTATCAAAATCAAACTTCTATAAACTGTATTTGATTTTACCTATCTAATTATTCATTCATAATTGAATAATGTACTTTGATATGGTGTGCCCCAAGATGAGACTCATAAGTTGATCAGAGTTTCTCTCTCTCTCAACACACACATACATAGATATTATAAAAATATAGTCTGATAAAAATAAGAGCAAAGAAGTCACAAAAAAAATAAAAAATGGAATAACGTGAAACCCTAACACCTTGATGTGTCACTAGAACAAATGATTTTTTTTAAGCAAATCAATTACTTGGACTTCGCTACCTTGTGTGGACAAATCTAAAATTTTGGCAGGATCCTCATATGTGTTTGTATGATGGATGATGGGTTTTTTTGAGTAGGAGCTATGTACACAATAGAGTGTGTACCTTTTTATAAGGGTTGAGGTACCTCTTCTACCCCTATTTAATATATTTTCATCTTTAACCGACAAGAAATACATTGTATATATATGGCCTTGACCATTGGTTTGTAAACACTTTTTTTTTTATAAAACTAATTAATAATTAATTAAATATAATATATTTCATCTTTGACCGATAAAAGTTTGAATGACTAAATTAAATAATTATACATGTGAATTGTTTTAATAAGATTACATATATTATAATAATTAAAATATAAATATAAATATTTATATTTTTGTGTGAAACAACACAATGGTTGGAAACAAGTTGTAATGCTCCTTTGTGTTAACTATAAAAGAAATAATCTTTTTAGATTGCATCCTTAAAAAATAATGACTTAGTTTGCTAACAATAATTAATGTGAAAATCCTATCAAGATTTAAATGTATTTATTCCAAAAGAATAATTTTATATCATTTCCATTTGACTTTTTGTAATAATTCTTGCCAAGTCTTTTAATAATATTTTTGTCAAGTAAAATATAAATACGAATAAGCTTAATAATTTTTAATATATAAGGTCATCAAAGATCAATGAATAAAAATATATTGTTTGAAATGTATAGGGTCAAAATAGGTCAGGGAGCCCGATACGAGACTATGTTTTAATTATATATTTTATAATACCTAAAATCAAAATATGCTTATCTTTGTGTGAAACACAATATATGGTTGAAAAAAAATCTGTGAAGTTCTTTTCTGAAAGAGGAGTTTCATTTATAAAATTAAGGGTGAAATCCAATTTCTAGATCTAATCATATTTATTTTTTAGTCTTCTTGACAAAAGATATTATAATATATTTATATTTATGACTGAAGATATTATACAAAGATAATGAATTTAATAGTACTATCTAGATTTAAATTGAAATTTCGTTGATGAAATCCAGTAATTAATCTCAGTATAGTATAATAATAAGAGTTACGTTTTACTAACTAGTGCTTTTGATTAAAGAACTAAAATGAAAAAATATTTATTATGAAAATCACATAAAGGGTAAAAAAATGTGTAATGTAATTTAGTACATTCCAAATAAAATATTTTTTCTTTTTAGTTCCTTAAATAATATTCTAAGGCTAGCATTTGTCTAATAATAAATAGATTAAATATTTACGGAGGTGTATTTAAAGGATTTTAAAAGATTTTTTTTTAAATGAGAAAAGAGTGGTATGATATTCAATCAAGATTTTTAAATGATATAAATAAGTTTTGTGATATTCAATTAAGACTTAAAATTTTTTAATAAGGACAATAAAATTCGGTAGTATTTTATCAAGGTTTTTTATAACTTATAAAAAATCTTTGGGTATTAAAAAATATACAAATTTTGATAGATTTCATAAGATTTTTTAGTATAAAACATCTATCAAACAATCTTACTCAAACCATTGAGATTTTATTAGACTCTTTTCTTTCTTTTTATATTGGTTACCAAACTTTCTTTTCTCTTATCATGTATACCCTCTTTTCTTTAATATTCTTTAGGATGAGTATGTCATATATGTTTCTTGTATTCTTTTAGAAAAAAATATCAAATATACTCCTCCCCTTTGCACTTTCCCATTTATTTTCTAAATTAATGTTTGTCTTATGTGCTAAGACTAACCATGATTTCTTTATACTAACTATGTGCATTACCTGCTCGACACAATATTTTTGTGACTGTTCCTCTTTATTTCATCATCCCCATAACTAAATAATCCTCCTACAAAACTTTCACCTTCACCATTCCATTCTATCTTATTTAAACATGTCATTGGATTTATCATACAATAATTCTAATTGTTTAAAATAAATAAAAAAACCAATGTATAATTTTAAATCTGTTGCTCAAATCCAAAAGTAAGAATGAGAAAATATTATTGCAAGAATGGTTAGTATAGAAAGACATAAAGCTAGAATTAATTTAGCTATTAAAAGATTAAAAAAAAACTAATCATAATTTCTTATTATTTTTTTATCAACTCTTGTAATTTTGAATGTATTTTAAAATTTTTACAAAATCCTTTCAAATCTAATGAATCTACAAAATCCTTTCAAATTCTTTAAATTTTTATGATAAAAACTCATTAAAATCCAAATTATGATAAAAGTCTTGTAAAAAAATATGATAAGTCATAATATTCTTATATAATCTTCAAAATCCACATGACTTTTTTATGCAAAAATAGTATTTTAAAATCCTAATCCAATACCCCCTTACACAAATTAATTTTTTATTAACTAAATTTTCTGAAATATATTATTACAATAAGTAAAATTAAAAGAAATACTCCCCCATTGTGTCTGTTAAAAAAATATATTACGCTAAACAAAATAGTATTTTGTAACCAAAAACAAATACTATAATTTAAATGCTAATTTGATTTGAACATATTAACTGCATAAATATAATTTAATTTTCTCACTATGAATTTTCTTGATAATTTTTTAAAAATAATTTAGAAAATAAAATATTAATTAATTATAAATAAATGTATTGACTTTCTGATATCATAAAAAATAAATGAGTATTATGTAATGATCTTTGGTAGGATTAAATGTGTGGGGAGTTGCTAACTTACATCAAATTATTTGGACCAAAAATTCAACTACTTCTTTTGTCATAATAAATTTATTTAGGAAAAATATGATAATTTAGTATTTTTTAACTCATTTATTTCTCTTTCCGACTCATTCTCTCTCCTCTCCCAGGATATTTTTTTAATTTAAATTTAAAAATTATATAAACATTAAATTATGTGAGACAAGGGATAGGAGAGAGAAATAAATAAGTTTTAAAAATATAAACATTAAATTGTGATATTGTTCCTACATAAATTTAGTATAAAAGAAGTAGTTGAATTTTTTATCCAAATAATATGGTGTAGCTTGCTAAAATACCCTAACGTGAGAGTATCTTAGCAAACCCTATATATATACATATACGTAAATTACATATTTAGACATGTTAATTTTTTAAATAATATGTTAGATATATATGTCGTCGGCTATGATGGTGACAACAATGATAGTAATGACAGTCATGGCGGTAGAGGTGGTGACAGTAACGACGGTGACGATGATCATGCTAGCGGAGGTGGTGACAATCATGATGATGATGATGGGTTGATGATAATTGAGATATGTTAGGACGCGATTTGTTTAATGAATCTTTTAGAGATTCAATGGTTATATTAAATTCTAATTTTAATTTTTAAATAAGTTCTAGATCTAATCAATATTTTTTCCTAGTGTTCTTGATAGAAGGTATTATAATATATTAGGTAAAATATGTTTTTAGTTCCTCAATTATTCAAAGTTTTTGTTTTTAGTCTCAACTAAAATGTTGGTTGGTCTTAGTCTTTAAACTTTGTTTCGTTTGTTTTTTTGGTTTATGTCATTAAAGTTCTCTATTAAATGATGTCGTGATAGTTTGTTTGCGGCATGTTTTACTAGAAGTGCAAAAGTCGCCAAAAATTATTTTGCATAATTATTCATAAATTAATCATAAAAACCGTCAGAAATTGTCTCTTTTTTTATACTTTAATATCAAGGATAAAAGTATATCTACTAGAAGAATTAACAACAACCAAATACAATCAAAATGATAAGAAATCTAACAGGGAACAAGAATTTAAATGAATTTCCAAGTTCATTACAAGGATCATAACAAAAGACAACAAACATCAAAAATAGAAATTGAAAAAAGAAAAAGTACGCAATAGGTTTTTTGATTTGAAGGTGAAAAACTAGGTTAAGAAGAGGCTTGAGCTGGCACCACCACTGTGGGCTCTCACTCATCACCGCCACCTATGGCACCTTACCTACGAGCAGATTTGACTCTAACACATTCAGATCTCTGTTCCATATGAGGAATTTCCGAATTTTTGAGTGATGGAGAAAAAGGGGGGAAATAAGGGTTTACGAAGAAAGCGAGAAGGGTTGCACGCTCTCAAACTTGTCGCTGTGTCTTGCGGTGCTCAACCACACCATCACCTTCGTGCCACGGGGATCTTCTCCAAGTTAAGTCCCTACGCACTGCGTCAGCCCCACAGATGCGTGTTCCACCAGAGAAGATTGCAAAGATGGAGTCATCACCGCCGCAGAGGGTGGCAAGGCATGATGAGGTTTTGGTAACCTTTGTCCTCCAAAACCATCATTTTTTTGGCGCTGCTCTGCTTGATGCTCGAAAATGGGGTGCGTTTGGATGGGTACTCATTTGTGTTGGTTCTGAAGGGTTGTGCTAGAGTGGGTTTGGTGAGGAAGGGAATGCAGGTTCATGGGTTGTTGTGGAAGATGAATTTTGGGTTTGATGTGCTTTTGCAAAATAGTTTGATTGGATTTTTTGTGAGATATGGGTGTGTTGAACTTGCACGCCAAGTGTTTGATAGAGGAGAGAAATTTGATTACTTGGAATTCGATAAGTGAAGGGTATGTGAGGTGGGAAGAAGGGGTCGAGTTTGCTTGGAGTTTTTATGTTAAAATGCTTGAGAAGGACTTGGTTTAGTGGAACATGATTGATGATTTAGCACATTTTAGTGTTTACACCGAACAATTTCTGGAGGCTAACATCGGCTAGGAAAAAAATTCATCGCAAATCTATTATCATGTAATTATTTAACGGAAAAATTTGAAGGAAGGGACAAAATTCAAACGGAAAAATAATTAAGAGACCAAGACTAATAAGCATTTAGTTGAGAGACTATTAACAAAAGAACCTTAAATAATTGAAGGATTAAAAATATATTTTGTCCTAATATATTTATGACTTCTATTTACTATTATGTAAAAAAATTATCTAAGCTAACATGTCACATTCTTTTATTTGTTTATCTTCCCGTCATTTTTTCAGTGAATCTCACACACCTTGAGACATTCTTTTATTTGCTCTACAATCCTTTTTTTTTTTGTTGCTAGTTGTATGGTGCTTCTAGAGTTTGGTTAGTAAGATTATTACACATGTGATTTTTAGTAATATTTTTTTATCTAATACTTAGTAAAAATGTTGCTAATTTTTTTTAAAATATTTAAAAAATATCATTAAATATGAATAAATATTATTAACATATTTTTTAAATATTTTATCAAATGTTGTATATATCTCATGTTGTAAAGATTTTATTACATGTTGTCTATATGTCCCCTCCTAATTCATTTAGCATGATGGCCATAACACAAGTACAAATTCATGGTCACAAAATGTATATCAATAACACAAATGTTAACAATCAAATAACTTGTATAAGGGTCCATGTCCTAGTGGGATAAGATTGTTATAAGGTCCTTGAGACATTCAATCACATGACATTAGTAGACAATAAAACTAAAGTTCAAAATAAAATTATACTCTTGTATTGTCTAGGGTCCACAAAATACATATGTCAAGCTACATGACACTCTCTTACACACGTTAGTCCTTCATGTCAGCCCTGGCACATGAGCACGAACATCCTACCCTTAGTTGTCAAACTCTTAACTGACAGGTTATCTTTAATCTCTTATTATTTGAATATATTGTCATCTTCTTATCACGTGGCAGGTAAATAATTATCTCTAAGCTACACATTATCTATAACATTATATATAAGCCACCATTATCTACTGGCTATTATCTACAAGTCAAAAACTATCTGCAAGGGTTGTTATGTCACTGTAACAGCCCTTACAAACAAGGACCCGTAACTTCCACTCTACACTATAAGTACCAGGTTCCCTCATATTCTTTTCATGCTCACTCATACTCTCCTAACTCACATACTTACCTGAGTGTCAATGTCCTTTGTTTTGCAGGTCCCTTCTTTTGTCCTCTTAACAAAGGCTACTCTCAGTCCAACGCTCGAAGTCTAGGAGCCCACCTTAGCCACATCTACCCTTACGTGTGCCAACTCTGAACTTTGGTAGGTACATTTGGTGTCCACCGTAGGGCCACGGTAAAACATACCCCGCAATTTCCCTTTTTCACCCATGGTTAGCATGCAGTCTAGCCTCAGACGCGATATCCCTTTCAAAGACTCCAATCCTCCTCCAACAACCATGATGGATATTGACATTCTCCAACAACTCCAAAACTGCATTGTGGAGATGGAGTGACACCATGAGGAGGAGCTTAAAAAGTCGAAGACTGACCACGATCAGTTGGAGGCTCGTGTCAAACGCCCCTATGGTGACGAACACTCTGCTCATACATTATCTGAGCGCACCCAAGGGGAATCACACTCCTAACGCACAATCAACACTCAAGATGATCCAAGTTTCTCCCACATGCATCGTCATGCAGGGTAGACTACTCTTTGGCACCCCTTCGTCGATCGAATCATGGAAGTTGACATACCCTTAGGTTGGAAATCACTCAACCTAGAGCGGTATAATGAGACCACCGATCCAGATGAACATCTAGATGCTTTCCTCATCCAGGCAAATTTGTACACCAATGACGATGCAATCTTGTGTCGTGTCTTCCCAACGTCCCTCAAAAGGGAGGCATTAACCTGGTACAGTGGATTTCCTCCAAGGTCCATCGACAGCTTCGACACTCTTGTTGAGCGTTTCAGTGTGTAATATGCAACCAGTCGATCACAATGTATGACATATGCCACATTGGCCAGCTAGCGACAAGAAAATGATGAATCTCTCTAGAAATTCATGGACAAGTTTGGCCGCATTGATGTCCAAATTCATAATCTCAACCCAGAGGTAGCATTACACTCCATGCTCCTCACTCTAAGTCCTGGTAAGTTTGCAAACAGTCTTGCAAAAAACCCCTAGTAGCATGGACGAGTTGCGCGGATGAGCCAAAGGCTACATCTAGATGGAAGAGATGTCTAGGTTCAAGAATAAGGTCCGATAAGCTAGACAAAAGCATAACAAGAAAGAAGGAGGTAACAAGACCGAATCACACAAGTTGGACAAAAGGCATAAGTCAGACAAGCACCAGCCTCTCCCAAAAGGGCCTAGGTACGAGTGTTACATACCCCTAATAGCCAATCGCACTACAATCTTTAAGGAGGCTTTCAACACGGAGGAACCAATAAAACTACCTCCACCGCTTTCACCTAGGCCGGGGTTAGACAAGACCAAATATGCAAATACAACCACAATTATGGTCACAACACAAAAGATTGTTAGGGCCTGAAAGACAAAATTAAAGAGCTCATATATGTTGGGTATCTAGCCCAATTCGTGAAGAGGCCAGACAATCATGCAGCAGGAGCGAGATGCAGAGGACACCAAGAGGATCACAACAGAAACCACGATGTCGATAGAAGAAGAGACAAAGCAGAAGATCGAGGAAGACAGAGACACCACCAAGAATGGGAAACTAAGCCCACCCAGAAAAACATATGTGTAATCAACACCATTGTGGGTGGATTCTCTTACGAAGGGCATTCTTGCTACTCTTGCAAGCATCACCTCCACGCCATCTGGGACATTGACATCAACTATGCTGATACACCATCACCATGAAGTCTCCCTCTTATCACTTTCACTAATAGAGGCTTCAAGGGTATCAACCCTATCAACCAAGACAACCCATGGTTGTCTCCATTGTAATCACCAACTTCATGGTGTCCAAGGTCATCATCGACCAGGGCGGCTCCATCGACATCTTATACTAAAAAACATTCCAGAGGCTTGAAGTCTCTCTTGCCACCATCTAGCCTCAAGTCAGTCCACTCCTTGGCTTCACAAGAGAAAGAGTAGAGACCAGAGGCTATGTTGACCTAATGACCACCTTTAGTCATGGCCAACTCTCAAGGAGCTTTACAATCAAGTATTTAATAGTCGATGTAAATACCTTATGATTGGCAAGAAAACGCTCAACGAGCTCAGAGCCATCGTCTCCACACCGTGCCTGAAGATGAAGTTCCCCACCTTGACAGGAGAGATCATGACTATCAAGGCAGATCAAACCCAAGCACGACATTGCTACGTTGAAAGCCTAAAAGTGGCACCTTATCCTCCCACCAGGGAGCCTACAAAGCCTCACCCTACAGCGGGTGGTGGTACTCAAGTCATGAGCATAGACAAAGGGTCTCAAATTCAAGTCCTAACCGTCTACCAAGCAAGCCTGGACAACATATTCGATGTAGATCTGTGCGATGACACTTTCGATAGAGGCCCAAAGCTTATTGAAGAACTCATCAAGTTGCAGCTTGGACACAAACCCAGGCAGTGTACGCATAGTTGATGTCCTACATAGGAACACAGACCCGTTCTCTTGGCAACCATCTGACATGCTGGTAATCAACCTCAACATTATGTGCCATAAGCTCGCCATCTATCCTCATGCCAAACCGGTGCCACAAAAGAAGAGGAAGATGGGAGAAGAATGACACAAAGCGGTTAGAGAGGAAGTGGACAAAATCCTAAAAGCCAATTTCATCAGAGAAGTCAGGTATTCCACCTGGCTCGCCAATGTCGTCATGGTCAAAAAGTCCTACGGAAAATGGAAAATGTGCACCAACTACACCAATCTGACCAAGACGTGTCCCAAGGATGCATACCCTCTGCCCAACATCAACAGGCTAGTCGATGGAGCATCCAGGTTCCAAGTACTAAGCTTCCTGGATGCCTACTCTGGATATAACCAGATCCTGATGCACGCTCCAGACGAGGAGATAACGACATTCATCACTGAAGATGCCAACTTTTGCTACAGGGTCATGCCTTTTGGCCTTAAAAAAGTAGGTGCTACATACAAGATGTTGATGGATCAGATTTTCAAACAATAGATTGGATGAAATGTCGAGGTCTATGTTGATAACATGTTCGTCAAATCCCATAGCATAGCCCAACATGTGATAGGCCTGGAAGAAGTATTTAGAGAAATCTGTAAATATGACATGCTCCTCAACCCGAAAAAATGCACTTTCAGGGTCGGCGGAGGCAAGTTCTTCGGCTTTATGATTACACATCGGGGAATAGAAGTCAACCCTGACAAATGCACAACCATACTTGAGATGTACAACCCTACCAACATCCAGGAAGTCCTGAATTTGAATGGTAGACTAGCATCCCTATCCAGGTTTCTCCCAAAGCTCGCCAAAAAGGCGAAGTCATTCTACAAATTGCTCAAGAAAACTGAGTCATTCCCATGGGACGAGAACTGTGAACAAGCCTTCTTGGCCTTCAAGAAGACCATTGCCACACCACCAGTCCTGAGTGACCTAGGCCAGGAGTACCCCTACTCTTATCTCTCTCGGTAACTAACGAAGCCGTTAGCTCAACCCTTATACAAGAGAAAGGGAAGCACCAATTTCCCATCTACTTCACCAACTGCATACTCCATGACACTGAGAAGCGCTACCGAATGATAGAAAAGGTGGCACTAACACTCATTACCTTGGCCTGACGTCTCAGGCCATACTTCTAGAGTCACCAAGTGGTAGTCCAGACGAACTACCTCATCTAAACAAGTTTTGTGAAAGCCTGAACTAGCAGGGAGGATGGTGGCATGGTCTGTAGAACTTTTCGAGTTTGGTCTCTAGTACGAACCCCGTGGCCCCATGAAGACACAGTTCATGGCAGACTTTCGGGTAGAATTTGCTGGAAACGACCAAACCACCCAAGACTGGTAGGGCCTATACGTTGACAATGCGTCCAACATGAAGGGCAACGAGGAAGGAATCATCCTCGAAGGCCTTGATAGTGTCGCCCTAGAGCAAGCCCTCAAGCTTAACTTCAAAGCCTCAAACAACCAAGTTGAGTATAAGGCACTCATTGTAGGCCTAAAGCTAACAAAAGAATTTAGAGCCAAAAAGCTAAGATGCTATACTGACTCACAAATTGTCCAATTGCAAGTTGCCTACAGATATCATACTAAGAAAACAATACTACTCAAGTACTACCACATTGCCAAAACTCTAATTGACGACTTCAAATGCTTTGAAATGTATTACATATCCAGGGAGAGAAACACCAGAGTAGTCCTACTCTCCAAGCTGACCAACACCAAAAAGACTGGGCACCTCAAGACTATTATGCAGGAGACGCTCCAAAGTCCTACCATAGACATTGAGGAAGTTATGGCCGGAGAAGAAGAGGAATCAGATTGGATGACCCTACAAGAATTTCCTAATTCATGGGGCATTGCCACCAAACTAGAATAAAGCCTGACACCTAAAACAAAAGGCTAGCTACTACGTCATCCTTGATGGTGAGCTATTCAAAAAAGGGTTGACAACAACCTTACTCAAATGCTTGAACAACCAACAGGCAGACTATGTCACAGGAGATCTTCATGAAAGGATCTACGTCCTTCACACTGGGGATGCTCCCTTTCCACTAAAGTGGTGTGAGCTGGCTACAATTGGCCAACACTCAGGGCTGTCGCCTTCAACTTCACCAGGAGATGCAGACGATGCCAAGAGTTTGCAGACGTGCTACACACCCATCCTGATAATCTCCACAGCTTGAGCTCCCCTTGGCCCTTTGTTAGTCGATGAATATGACTAACTTTTGTGTATAAAACCTGTGTATATTGTATCAAACTTTCCCAATTTATGGTTGTTTTGTAATACTATAAGTACATTTTGCTAAATATAGGTAATAGATAATTTATACTTTTGTTTTGTACGTTTAATAATCAATTTCTCTCAATTTTCCGATACTCGGTTCTTACCGTTTTATACTACTTGTGTGATCCGGTACACTTGCCGAGTATGAAACGGTAAGAATCGAGTATCGAACTCTCGGGGAACTTGTGTTATCTGGCAAGCTATTTCGATAAATAGGCGTCTGGTATGAAAATATGACTGTGGTTATGAACAGGTATTTAAACTATCTAGGCAAAAAGAAAGAAAATCACGCAAGAGAAATACTGTGTAAAAACAAGTAGAGAATGCGTTGGTCTTCCTCATAGGTTCCTGATGCTTAAAAGGATGTTCTCTATCTAACAATGCTCATGCGTTCCTATGTTGTCTCCTGGACTGCTAGACCCCGATTCCTCATGATAGCCTAGCCTAGTCCTGATCAAGCCTCGTTCGCAGATTCCTCTTGTAAGACTAAACTCAACCAAGACCGCATTAAGACACACATACACAACTAAGTTCTTGTACCCCGATTCCTCGTGATAGCACAACAACTTAGTCTAGTACTATCAAGGACTTTAGAATCATACCAGTTTTCACTATTGAATGACCCTAACAAAGCATGCATCTACGTGATCAAGGTAAAAGCACACTGGAATGAAAAGCAGATAGCACAGAGAACACACAAAACATCATTACATAGATAGAAATATATTTACATCAGGTACCTACAGGGAAGATCCAACAGAGGATTTAGCTTTTCATAGTCCGGAAACCTCTTTTACAACAAAGAGAAGAACAAGATGAAAGACTACAAAAACACAAGTGGTGAGGATGTCTCCTTCATCTGTAGGATCTCACAATCACTCACAAACTCATCTCAAGCTCTCAAAACGGCTTCCGCTTCGAACTCGCGTCTCTGTAGATCTTCACACAGCAAAATCTCTCAGAACTCTCTGGAACTTGGACCTTTCTCTCTCTAGAACCTTTGAGCATGCAAAGCTTCTCAAGAAAAGTGCCAAACTCCCTTTGCAAATCTGATTTCAAGCTTAAATAGGTGGCCTTGTTAGTGCTCGTGCGCTTAGCGCAGATCTGGATCGCTTAGCGCGCATAAGTGGATTTTGGCTTAGCGTGCTTGTTTCGCTTAGCGGATGAGCTGAAGCGGTGTGCTTGATGACCTGGAGCGGTGCACTTAGCGGACTTGACAACTCATCTTCTTCTAGATTCTTCCTCGCGCTTAGCCACTAAAGGTTGTGCTTAGCGAATTCTCGCTAAGTCAACAGGTTGACTTAGCGAAAGAGTGAAAAATAGCACTTTGCCAAAGTTGCCTATTTAACTTGAAATTGAGAGAAATTGATTATTAAACGCACAAAATAAAAGTATAAATTATCTATTACCTATATTTAACAAAAAGTACTTATAGTATTAAAAAACAACCATAAATTGGGAAAGTTTGATAAAATATACACATGTTTTATACACAAAAGTTAGTCGTATTCATCGACTAACAATACGCACTCCTACAAAACCCAAGGCACACCCTTGGTCCGCTCACTCCTTGGGAACTTCGACAACCATAGTCAAAGGTCCAAGTTCCACAAGTCTAAATGAACTACCACCAGACTAGTCAGCAAGACCTTCAACCAAGTGGAAGTTGTGAATGTATGTATACATGATTTTGATGATGCCAAAGAAGAATCAAACAAGGTTGCTTCAAAGGATAAGCATTTGCTTCAAGATTAATACAAGATTGCTTCAACAAACAAAGCCTTGCTTGAAGATTCTTTAAGATGAAGCCTTGCCTCAAAACAAAGTGTTTCCAAGACATGAAAGGCTCTGTAATCGATTACCAGGCAATGTAATCGATTACCAGAAGACAGGGTTGAGAAATAGCTGTTGAAAAAGGTTTTGAATTTGAATTTTCAACATGTAATCGATTACTATATGTTTGTAATCGATTACCAGCAATGAAACTTTGAAAATTCAAATTCAAAAGTCATAACCCTTCACATTATAACTGTGTAATCGATTACACAAACATTGTAATCGATTACCAGTGAAAAGTTTTCAGAAAATCTGCCAACAGTCACATATTTTCATTAGATTTGTGAATGGCCATCAAAGACCTATAAATAGGTGACTTGGGCACGAATTTTAAAGAGAGAGTTTTTGCTTGACCAAAATGTTTTATCCTCTCTCAAAAGAAAATGAGAGAGATTCTAAGAGAACTTCATTGTCAAATGCTCTCTCAAGAACTCTTGGGAAAACACTTGCAAATCCATTAAGAGTTCATCCATGGATCTTCATTGTAATATTCTTCTCTTGAAGAGAGAATTATTCTTCCATTCTTCTTACTCAATGAAATTGATTAAGGGACCGAGGGTCTCTTGAGTTGTAAGGATTCCTGAGCACAAGGGATGGGTTGTCCCTGTGTGGTTCGGAAGTTGTAAAGGATTTTACAAAGATAGTGGAAATCTCAAGTGGGTTGCTTGAGTACTGGACGTAGGCACAGGAAGTGGCCGAACCAGTATAAAACTATGTTTGCATTCTCTCTTCCCTTATCTCATTTATGTTATTGCAATCAATTTTGCCTTGCATGTTTAAATAATATTATTAAATTGATTGTTGTTGCTTCTTCTGCATTCTAAGCCTATCCCTCTTAAGATTATAGAGGCCACAAGGTCTAACAAAAGTCGTACTAACTCCTCACAACCATCGAGGAAGTTGCTTCATAGGTCGAAAAGAACTACCACCAGACCAGTTGATAAGACCTTCAATCAAGTGAAAATCAAACTATCTCCTCACAAGCATCGGGGGAGAAACTCCGCGAAGCAAAAGGAAGCATCAACAAATGAGTGACAAGACCTTTAACCAGGTTGACATCAAACATAAGATGATCTCATGCCATATATGTCTTTATTTCACACAAGACTGTCAAGGTCTTACTTTCTCTGCCGTCAAGATTATACTCTTGTCAAGGCGACCTATACTCACTATGCCAAGGTCTTGGTTCCTACACCGTCAAAGATTTGACTCATGTCACGATGACTCATCCTTACTACCACAAGTAACAGACCCAAGTCAAGGTCTTCCTCATCAAGCAAAATACCATCCTTCATTTCCTTGAAAGGATAAAAAAGACCCAAGTCAAGGTCTTTCGCGAAGAACCCAGCTTGCCTATTGACCTTGTGAAATCCCTTTTCATGCTGCTCCACAGCCTCCTTCTTGTACATCAGCAGCTCCTCTTCGAGTTCCTTGCTCACGGTCTCTCTCCTAGGACGCCCGCAACTCGGATTCTTCCAGCTTGGACTCCGACTCCTTTAGCCAGGCCTCTAAGTTAGGAACCACCTTGGCAAGCTCGCCCTTCTCCACTACAATGCTTTCCACCCTGCCAACCAAGTTTCTTTCTCTTTCTGCAAGTCCTTGTAGCGCTTGAATAATTCATCACCATCCAACTTGGTGTGTAGCAACTTGGCCAGAACATTGTCAACCTTGGATGACCGTTGGTGGTTTGACTTCATAGGTTCAATGAAGGCAACGATGGCATTAGCTACCTTAGGGTGCTTCACTCTCCAGACTGGGAAAGCAGTGGCCCTCTATTTGGCAACCTCAACCTCCAAGAATGTCACCCTTCTTAGTGCCTCTTGCTGCCTTTGGCCATTTTCTTCTAGGATTGCCAAACTTCGTTGGAGAAAGACCTTGGCAAAATTCATAGAATGCTGGATCCCAGCTAAATGGATAAGATTTTTATCAAAGGCTGACACAAAGCCAATTGGGGTCTTTTGATTAGGCTTGTAACCCATACCCCACAATGAATTAGCATCGTTGGAGGTGTAAATATGGTCCAAAGAAACACGAGGGTGAGAAAAGGTGGAAGTTGACACTGGCACCAACATAATAGAGGAAGGAACCATTGGAGCCGAAGAAGGAGGAGGTGACATCATAGGAGCACTTGTGGTTGCCACTCCGACACTTAGAAGGAGCCACAACAAGACAAGTTGAAGCAGTTGGTACACTAACTTTAGCAGTAGGAGCGACCTCTTGAACGGGCACAACAGAAAGAGGTGGAGGAGCAAGAGCAACAGGAACATAAGCCTCAATAACTGATGGAGCCGGAGGCAAATCTTACAAACTCGAAGGGTGACCTGAATCGGGCGTCAACCCTGTAGCCTGCCTTAGTGCGTGAAGGCTAAAAAAGGCCCTTGACTTCTTGTGTCCTCACACCCCAACGATGTCATCTCGCTTCCTCTTAGCCAAAATGGAGGAAGGAACATTGGGGGAGACCTCATCAACACTAGTAATAGGCCTAACCTCAATGGCAGGTTGACCCCTCTTTTTAGCAGGAGGAATGGCAGCAGACGATGACACAGTCCCACTAGCAGGTCACACTAAGTGTTAGTCTAGGCCGATACCTAATTCATACACCAAAAAGGAAGAAAAAGTAGTACATTTATCGTCCAAGGTAGCAAGGGGATTGCTCATCTATGGAAGAGACAAAATGCCCCGTGCGTCCAATGAGGCCGACAGCTGCTCCAAAAATAGCTTTGTTGACCCTCTCCACAAGGGTCAACAGATCCTTGTTGAAAGACTTAAACCTGGTAGGATCAAGCTGCTACTAGAACGGGAAGCGGGGCTCCCTGTCCCGGTTAAAGATCAATGGCAGGCCATCAGTCATGATGTTAGTAGCCAGAACCTTAAGGAAATGGTCCTTCAAACGAAAAAACACATTCGAGTCAAACTTGAACAACTTCTTGGACAGGATGTTCAAGGAGATCCAACCATTTTTGTCCATTAACTCCATCTAGAAAAAATACAAAAACACCAGCACACTGGGCCGAATGTTGAAGAAAGGGCATAGGACCTCAAAGGCCCTCACCATGGCCCAACTATTAGGGTGGAGTTGAGAATGGGCCACGTTCAAGTGCTCAAGAAGAGCACACTGGAATGCGGTCAAGAGGAGAACTAAACCCAAGACCTTGAAAAGACACATGTACATGAAAAAGATGGGTGGATTGTTTGATGCTGCCCTCAGAAAAGAGAAGTCATCACTCCCACAAGCTTGGACGACTATCTTGCAAGAGTCTACAGGACTTGCCAATTTTACTTGGAGTTGCAATACAGTGATGCTCGCCACAAACGTAATGAATGACCGATACTTCAAAACATCATCCTTTACCCATTCAAAACCAGCAACGACAGGGGGGACTATGGCGACCCAATACTATGGCTACATCGCACAAGGGAGGACGCCCTAATGTCTTCACAACCACTTATCCTTGCTCCCCTAGAAACAAAAGGGGGGAGAATCATAGTGACCAGGACAGATTTCTCGACTAGGGAAGCAACGGAAGGTTACGCCTTCCTGTGGAGGCCAGAAGTGCCTCCACCAGCATGGCACAAAACCCTCAACCTTTCTGAGGAAGAGGATCCACTGTTAGAAGCCCCATGATGATTGCCCTCTAAGGAGGAACTGCCGATGGAGATGACCTTTTGGTCCACTAGGTGTTGCTGAATCGAACCCTCAGAGTCACTACCGCCCATGCCAATGACGGAGTTAGAAAGGAAAAAAGACATGATCAAAGGAAAATACCTTGAAAAGAGAAGAAGACAAATGAAGAAGAATCACAAATCGTGAGCACAAGAAGAAAAGAGATTTTGAGAGAGAGATAGAAAAAGTCAGAAAATGGTGACAATTAGAAATCAAACATCGACTCCATTTAAAAGGGAGGCAGACTCTTCAGTAATTGGCAAGAGCTGAAATGGTGCCCTAAAATTTCGCACCACAACGCAGCTCCACTCAACCACGATCTGTGTCTCCAGTACGTACCCACTCCATGAGTGACACGTATGCAAGATAACAAAAGATAAAACGTAACGTTTGTCTTCAATGCATTCTCTAATGGTCAGAAAATGGCAGAATCGTCAAATACAAAGACTTCTTTCACCTGACACATCAGACCTCACTTGTGAAACTAAAAGCATGTCCACCCTGAATAACTTGACAGAAGCAACCTAGACAACACTTGTCCAGGCTGGGGGGCCTTGACAAGCATAACAGACCTATAATTCTCACACCTGCTGAAACTCGCGACCCTCCTACCTATTAAGGCTACTACCCCCGACATCAGGCAATCTCCCACGCCACGGGACAATTACCCTCGACACAAGAATATCTCTTTCGACATTGGACAACCTCTTTCAGCCACAAGCCGGCTCAGAGCTCGGGGAACTTATGTATTGTTCACGGTCCACAAAATACATGTGGCAAGCTATGTGACACTCTATTACACACGTCAACCTTCCGTGTCATCCCTGGCACAGGAGCATGTACATCTTGCTCTTACCAGCCAAGCTCTCAACTGATAGATTATATCTAAGCTACACATTATCTATAAGCCTCAATTATCTATTGGCTATTATCTACAAGCCGATAATTATATGCAATGGTTGTTACACCATTGTAACAGGCCCTACAAACAAGGACCACAACTTCCACTCTACACTATAAATACCATGTTCTTGCGAACTCTTTTCATACTCACTTATACTCTCCTAACTCACGTACTTACTTGAGCATCAAAGTCCTCTGCTTTGTAGGTTCCCACTTTTGTCCTCTTAGCATAGGCTACTCTGAGTCCGATGTGCGAAGTTCAAGAATCCACCTTAGCCAC
Organism: Glycine max; assembly: GCF_000004515.6. Lineage (NCBI taxonomy): Eukaryota > Viridiplantae > Streptophyta > Magnoliopsida > Fabales > Fabaceae > Glycine > Glycine max. The sequence continues at coordinate 36,415,987 of NC_038244.2, forward strand.
GTTCACCATGACATTTGCCAGCACTAGATTTTGGTAAGTATAACTGCTTATCTATAGATTTTTTTAATAAATAAATATTTAAATCTTAATTTTTTTTTTAAATCATTATATTATTTATTCACCTTAGGAAAATATATATGGTTGTAATTTAAACTTTTATAATTTTTATTTATAACTTTTAAATAAAAGTTATACTCTTTATCTATAATTTTTAATTATAAATTATAATGAAAATGTTGGAAAATATTTAAAATATTATACTTAGAAGTTGTAAAATAACTGAAAATTGTTTACCTCAAGTTTTTTTTATAATAACTATTTAATTACCTAAACTGAATTATAAAAAGGATTTTAATATTTTATAATTTTCATCATTAAATTTCAATTAACAAATATAAAATTTTAATTTTGATATGAAAGAGAAATTAAAGATGATGCATTAGATGTGATAGTCATAACATGAAGGATAAAATTTTAGAATAAGACAATTGTCTAAATTCTATTGGTGATTATATATAGGGTTATTTAACCCCATTTTGACTTAGGGTAAGTTAAACAAACCCTTAATTTTTAATAAATTATAACATTTGTAATAATTAATTAATACCAACAATTAATAATATATCATGTTATTATAATTACTTAATACCATGGCAATATATACCATGCATTCAACTCAATCTGATCTTTGGTACTAAATTCCAAATAGATAAAAAAAAATATTTTTTTTTCTCATCATTGTCGTGTTTGAGCTTCATATAGTCATATTCAACACAACCATCACCTACGTAAATTGGTTGAAGATAAAAAAAGATTAAGTAAAATTCTACAACCTTCATTGGCGACAAAAATTATTTTTTCTAAAGGCACAAGCGGTATGTCATCACTCATTGTGATGACTTTAGGATCACTAGGGCATTCAAACATTATCCCTTCGTATGATGGAATCATGTCACCATCGCAATACACATGAACGGATACACTCTCCATATTTTAAGCAATATGGTGAATATCAGACAAAGATTATGAGTTGCATCTAATCCTTGTTGCTATTTATATTAGGTGATCAACAGTTCTCTCATGATTTATACCAACGGCTGAGATCACATCGAAAATATAAATAGTTTACAAGTCTTAATTTATTACGGCTGGTTTGCAAAATTCGAAAAAAGTAGTGTTCAATCAAATTGTCTTGTAAAAAGCATCATTCAGTCACATTGTTTTAAAAAAAAAGCAATGCGAGATCAAATTGTCTGGGAAAAAGCAAAGTGAGGTAGAATTCATAATTGTGAAATTTCAGTTAATTTGATAGTCAATTTGGCTAAGAATGATTTCAATTTCTTTACTTTACTGTTGTTTTTCATGAAATAATAAAGATATTAATATCTTTGCAGTTTGTGATTAGCATAATTTAGAAGATTTCAAGTGCTTTGGAGGAAAATTGATGCGAAAATTGGAAGAAAAAGTCTTGAAGAAAAATTGGAAGAATTGGACAGCTCACTTAGCACGCAATCCAGGCTTAGCGGGAAAACTCAGGCTTAGTGTGAAGAATGTGAATGTATGTATACATGATTTTGATGATGTCAAAGAAGAATCTAACAAGGCTGCTTCAAATGATAAGCATTTGCTTCAAGAATAATTCAAGATTGCTTCAACAAACAAAGCCTTGTTTCAAGATTCACTAAAGACCAAGCCTTGCCTTAAAACAAAGTGCTTTCAAGACATGCAAGGCTCTGGTAATCGATTACCAGGAAGTGTAATCGATTACCAGAAGACAGGGTTGAGAAATAGCTGTTGAAAAAGGTTCTGAATTTGAATTTTCAACATGTAATCGATTACCGTATGTCTGTAATCGATTACCAGCAACGAAACTTTGGAAATTCAAATTCAAAAGTCATAACCCTTCAAATTATAACTGTGTAATCGATTACACAAACATTATAATCGATTACCAGTGGAAAGTTTTTAGAAAATCTGCCAACAGTCACATCTTTTCATTAGATTTGTGAATGGTCATCAAAGGCCTATAAATAGGTGACTTGGGCACGAATTTTAGATAGAGAGTTTTGCTTGGCAAAAATGTCTTATCCTCTCAAAAGACAGTGAGAGAGATTCCAAAAGAACTTCATTGTCAAATGCTTTCTCAAAAGAAATCCTTGGCCAAACACTTGCAAAATCTATAAGGATTCCTACATGATCTTTATTGTAATATTCTTCTCTTGAAGAGAGAATTCTTCTTCTATTCTTCTTATTCAATGAGATTGGTTAAGAGACTGTGAGTCTCTTGTTGTAAAGCATCTGAACACAAGGGATGGGTTGTCCCTGTGTGGTTCAGACTTTGTAAAGGATTTTACAAAGATAGTGGAAATCTCAAGTGGGTTGCTTGAGTACTGGACGTAGGCACGGGTTGTGGCCGAACCAGTATAAAACTGTGTTTGCATTCTCTCTTCCCTTATCTTATTTATTTTGTTGCAATCAATTGTGTCTTGCATGTTTAAAGAACATTGTTAAATTGATTGTTGTTGCTTCTTCTGTATTCTAAGCCTATCCCTCTTAAGATTATTGAGGCCACAAGGTCCAACAAGTGGTATCAGAGCAGGATTCTTGTATAAAGTTTAAAAACTTCAAGAATAGATATGGCCTCATCCAAATTTCCATTTTCTGAGGGAAATTCTATCAATAGGCTCTTATGTTCAATGGTGAGGGTTATCATTATTGGAAAACCCGAATACAGATCTTTATAGAAGCCATAGATCTAAAGATATGGGAAGCCATTGAATTTGATTCCTTTATTCCTACAATGGTAGAGAGAAATGCAACTATATAAAAAAAAAACTAGAGAAGAAAGAAGATGATGATGAAAGAAGAAAGAAGAAGATTCCTCTTTAGCCCCAAAATGCTAAGTGCGATCAAATTGGGCACATGAGATTCAATTGTCCTGTGTTTAAAAGAAGAATGGAAAAATCCGACAAGATGAATTTCAAAGGGAAGAAAGAAAAGAAAGGATACATGACTTGGGAAGATAATGTCATAAATTATTCAAGTGATTCAGAGTAGAAAATCATAAGTCTGGGTATCATGATGAAAGACTATGAAAATGGAGAAGAGCAAAGTCGATACATTGATAGCAATTTCTCCAAACACATGACATGCATCAAAGTTTATTCATATTTCTCTCCAAGATAAATGAATATGCGATATATGGAGACAACAAACAAAGGCCACTTGATCAACAACCCCAACAAGTAATATCAAATGATACCAACAGGTCACTTGTCTTTGATTGATTACTTTTGATGCTTGTTTTCTACTTGAGTTTAGACTGTCCTTGATGATTGTGATTGAATTTGATTGACTGTGTTTGATGATTGATTGATTGTATTTTTTTATTGTGTGTTTGATTGTCTTTGATGTTTGTTCCTGATTGAGTTTTTGATTGTTTTTAAAGAATCTATTAAACTTTTCAAATTAGTTTCATGTTTTAAGAAAACTATTTAATTTAGAAAAGGAAATTTTGAAATTGAAATTTGAAAAGTTAAATTTGAAAATTGAAAATTAAAATTTGAAATTTGAAATTAAAATTTGGAAGTTGGAAGTTGGAAGTAGTTATTGGAAGTTGAAAGTTAAAAATGGAAGTTGGAAGTTGGAAGTGGAGGTTACTGGAAGTTGGAAGTTGGAAATGAAAGTTATTAGAAGTTGAAAGTTGAAAATGGAGGTTGGAAGTTGGAAGGGGGAAGCTACTAAAAGTTGAAATTGGAAGTTGGAATTTAAAATTTAAAATTTAAATTTAAAAAAAAAATTGAAATTTGAAATTTGAATTTTGAATTTTGAATTTTGAATTTTTTTTAATAATAGAAATTATTGTGTATAGTTAGTTGATTGTTAATTTAATTAATTTGATTTGAAATATTTGATGATTGATTGTGTTTGATTGATGTGTTATTGTACTTGTTTTTGCTTGATTAATATTGAATGATTGTTTTAATGCCTTTTGGTATCACTTGATTCTCATACATTGCAACAAGTGGTAACATCTTTCTCCTTTCTATTCATGATTTGTTTTTGATGTTGACAAAGGGGGAGAGAAAGATAAAAGATAAAATAGTAAGAAAAATTATCTATTGTTTTATGAGACAACTTTTTATATATGAAAAATATGAAATCTTCAATTGTCTCATATAAGCAATCATTGTAAAATCAAGGGGGAGTAAACTATATGCAAATAGATATTTTCTTTGTTGTTGCTCCTAACCTACAGGTGGTTGTCATCATCAAAAAGGGGGAGAATGTAAATCATGAAGATTTTGATGATATCAAGAAGAATTTGCTTGAGAAATAAGGAGATGTAAATCATTCAAGCTTTGATGGTGTCGAGAAGAAATCACATGTTTGTCATCATCAAAAAGGGGGAGAATGTGAATGTATGTATACATGATTTTGATGATGTCAAAGAAGAATCTAACAAGGCTGCTTCAAATGATAAGCATTTGCTTCAAGAATAATTCAAGATTGCTTCAACAAACAAAGCCTTGTTTCAAGATTCACTAAAGACCAAGCCTTGCCTTAAAACAAAGTGCTTTCAAGACATGCAAGGCTCTGGTAATCGATTACCAGGAAGTGTAATCGATTACCAGAAGACAGGGTTGAGAAATAGCTGTTGAAAAAGGTTCTGAATTTGAATTTTCAACATGTAATCGATTACCGTATGTCTGTAATCGATTACCAGCAACGAAACTTTGGAAATTCAAATTCAAAAGTCATAACCCTTCAAATTATAACTGTGTAATCGATTACACAAACATTATAATCGATTACCAGTGGAAAGTTTTTAGAAAATCTGCCAACAGTCACATCTTTTCATTAGATTTGTGAATGGTCATCAAAGGCCTATAAATAGGTGACTTGGGCACGAATTTTAGATAGAGAGTTTTGCTTGGCAAAAATGTCTTATCCTCTCAAAAGACAGTGAGAGAGATTCCAAAAGAACTTCATTGTCAAATGCTTTCTCAAAAGAAATCCTTGGCCAAACACTTGCAAAATCTATAAGGATTCCTACATGATCTTTATTGTAATATTCTTCTCTTGAAGAGAGAATTCTTCTTCTATTCTTCTTATTCAATGAGATTGGTTAAGAGACTGTGAGTCTCTTGTTGTAAAGCATCTGAACACAAGGGATGGGTTGTCCCTGTGTGGTTCAGACTTTGTAAAGGATTTTACAAAGATAGTGGAAATCTCAAGTGGGTTGCTTGAGTACTGGACGTAGGCACGGGTTGTGGCCGAACCAGTATAAAACTGTGTTTGCATTCTCTCTTCCCTTATCTTATTTATTTTGTTGCAATCAATTGTGTCTTGCATGTTTAAAGAACATTGTTAAATTGATTGTTGTTGCTTCTTCTGTATTCTAAGCCTATCCCTCTTAAGATTATTGAGGCCACAAGGTCCAACAAAGAAGGCCACAAGGAAGCCCAAAGGTGTGCTTAGCGCGAAAGCCTGCGCTCAACGTGAAGTCAACATGAAAAATAAGCTACCTTAGTCCTATAAAAGGAGTAGGAAGCAGAAGGGAAAGAAACAATCTACACGTCAGGATACCAATCCCTAAACCACCCCAGAGACTCAGAGCTCTCTAATGAATACATCCTAAATCTGAGTATCTCTAATAGGGGAAACCCTCTATCTATGTCCATTATTCCCTTCTCCTCCTCTATCCATCCCTCTTCTTCTATTCACATCAGCCCCTAAATTGTAAATCTTCTCATGACAATGAGAGGCTAAACCCCCTTAATTAGGGCCTGGCAGGCCTAAAAAGCCAAAAGATGTAGTATATGCTTCATATCTATCAATGCAAACAAGTGTTTTCTTTCCTATTATCCTTTCTTATTTTAATTTCATGTATCATTCATCCTTGCATCATCTATAGGGGTTAGACACTTGAAAGAGAGTAATCCTTAGTAGAAATACAAGGAAGGTCTTATATGCATAAATTTTAGATACATTTTTGCTTTAAGTTAGTGCATCAGAGATACTTTTGCTTTATGCCAGTGCGTTAGAGACATTTTTGCTTTATGTCAGTGCGTCAGAAACACTTTTGTTTTACACCAATGTGTTACAAACACTTTTTCTTTACGTTGGGGAATCCAATGCTTCAAACCCTAACCCTAGGTCATAAACCTTGAACCCTAACCCTTATATATAGAAGTCATATTCACCTTCATTTAACACATTTGCACAACACTTTCTTTCTCTATTACTTTCTTCCAACTTTGTTAACACAATACACATGTCTTCCTCATCTATTAATTGGTTAGTGTGCTATAATGATTAAATAATCAAAACAAACAAAGACATTTCAATGCCCCTGTCCAACGTTCTTTCAAACAAAAAGAGACCTCACACTTGAAGCCTTGAAAAGAAAAATCCACCAAAGGATCTGAATTCAACCACTGGACCAAGTTTGTGATATTTCATTTCGATACCCACATCTAGTTGGGACAAAATGCTCAAGTTTACATTTTACATTAGTATAACTTGTTGACGATTAATACGTCAAAGGTATGATTGTTGTTGCACGCCAACATGAGGTTTTTAAATGCATTGAATTGTATGCAAACATCTAGCTACATACACTTCACATCTAGAACCTTCAACCAATATCTCATAAACCCCAATATTATTCAAATCCCTAGTCCCATGTTTCACATACATCTGATGCAACCCAAGAAAATTTATTTGAACCAAACACATATTCATTTACTCAATTTCTTTCCGCACCATTTTCCACCAATTGTTAGACTCACTGACATTTGGTGTTATTGAGTATCAACCTCACCATTACTAGAGTACCCCTACAGCAGAGCCTACCTCATCAACCTAACCAAATGAGCTTGAGTTTATAACAGAGCTTGACTTACCTAACGAAGAAATTGGTCCCTTTAGTGAGGATGAAGACAAAGTTTTACGCGATCAATCTCAAGAAGATCATGAGAAAGAAGTTAAGAATGTTTCTCCAATAACAACCATACCACCATATTATATGCCACCACACATGCATAATGTTGTCCTCGAATCTAATTTTGAAGATTCTAAATATGATCATACATTGGATCGCGAATAAGTCCAACATCTGGTGTGGAGTCTCTTTGAAGGGATGCATTGTAAAAAAAAAAAGAAGAAGTATAACATGCTTTGCAGCAGTATCATGTGAGCAAAGGAGCTAACTACAAGACATAACTATCAAACTCAACAAAGCTAATTATCATTTGTGATGACGATGGTTGTGCTTGGAGGTATAGGACAACATACATCCTGGCATGTAACAAGTGTGAAATATAAAAGCTTTGAGAACCCCATACATGTTCAAATCCATCAATCTCCCAAGATAATGGAAAGTTATCTTATATGCTCTACGATAACTATTAAAGATAGTTCCACGATTTATTGAGATTGTTACAAGCTATACATGAATTTCTTCTTGATATGGTCGTGGAGAAGGAAAAACTACCAATGCTGATGTAAGCTCCATTGGAGCTTGTAGGCCTACGATCTTCTTCATCAATGGATTCCTTTGCTTCTTGGAAGATGAATGGCAGTGGAATGGAGAAAGGAAGAGAGAGAGAGGAGACGCCACTTTAAGGAGAAGATGAGTCTAGAAGAAGCTCACCACCATAGGAGGCCATGGATAAGAGCTTGGAGGAAGAAGGAGATGAATGAAGGGAGAGGGAGAGAAGAGCACGAAATTTTATGCTTTAAATGAGCTCTGAAATCTGAAGTTTAATATTCAAATGATCAAAGTTAAAAAAAATGCACACACATGACCTCTATTTATAGCCTAAGTGTCACACAAAATTGGAGGGAAATTTGAATTTGAAATTGAATTTGTGGAGCCAAAATTTCACTAATTATGATTAGTGAATTTTAGTTATGGTTCAGCCCACTAATCCAAGATCAATTCCAAGATTCTCCACTAAGTGTGCTTAGGTGTCATGAGGCATGTAAAGCATGAAGGACATGCACAAAGTGTGACTATATGATGTGGCAATGAGGTGTAGTAAGCAAATGCTCACCTCCCCCTCTAAAATTTAATTGGATTGAGCTTCTACCAATTCAATTAAATTTATTTCCCAACACCCATCAAATATTCACTTAGTGCATGTGAAATTATAAAACTACCCCTAATACAAAAACTAGTCTAGGTGCCCTAAAATACAAGGGCTAAAAAATCCTATATTTCTAGGGTACCCTACCTACATTATGGAGCCCTAAATACAAGGCCCAAAAATAATGAAACCTTAATCTAATATTTACAAAGATAAGTGGACTCGTACTTAGCCTATGGGCCCGAAATCTACCCTAAGGCTCATAACAACCCTAGGGCCTTCTCTTGCATCTCTGGCCCAATCTATTTGGAGTTTTCTATCCAATGCCCTTGTGGCATAGGATTGCATCAAATGCCACCACAAGCAGGTCAAACAATAGAAGGTTTTGTGAAATTCCATTGCCTTTTATGGAGTTTCAAGGTGTGTATTGATGGGTTTCAATATTGCAAGCCTATAGTTCAAGTCAATGGAATATGATTGTATGGTAAGTACAAGGAACCACCCTCCTTGTGGCAATTGCACAAGATGACAACAATAAAATCCTTCCAATAGCCTTTGCCATTGTTGAGAGTGAAACAATAGAAGCATGACTTTTCTTCCTAAAAAATTTTAAAAAGGCATGTCACCCCACAAGATGGTATATGTTTGATTTCAAATAGGCACAAGTCAATAAAAAATGCCTACTCAAGACGTAATAGTGGGTGGGCGACGCAAAATTCTATACATGTGTTCTGCATTCGACACATTGAACATAATTACATAAGAAGGTTCAAGAACAATGACACCAAAAAACTAATTATCAATATGTGTGAGTGTCAAACTTCTTCTCTGTATAGTAAATATCACTTAATTTTGTATTATGAATAATAATTGAAATTTTATGTTTATAACTAGTCAGTATTATGCAAGGACGAAACCTCAATTCAATCACTATTATAAAACTTTGAGGGAGGAGGCACAAGCTGAACTAGCAATTAATTGGCTTAGGGAGATTCCACAAGAAATGTGGACTCTCACATAGAATGGTGGTCGGCGATGGGGGCACATGACCATCAATCTTGTTGAGTCAATTAATTAAGTACTCAAGAAAACATGAAATTTACCAATATGTGCGCTAGTAAAATCAACCTATACAAGGTGAAATGCATTGTTCAACCAAAGAGGGAGAGAAGTCGCAACAATGATTACATCTAGCCAAGTTTATACACAAGTACTAAACAAGGCTATGGAAGATGCACAAAGAAAGGCAAACTCTCATATTATTCTTAAGTTTGATTGATGTGACACAAGTTCTTAGTCCAAGAGATAATTAACCTGAGAGAGATTCAACTTGCTGGAAATTTCACGGTCAGGTTGGATGGAAGGTGGTGTGACTGTGGAAAATTCCAAAAATGCACATGTTTTGTTCTCATGTTGTTACTTCTTGTAAGCATGCTCAACATGAGTATAGGAACTATATACATCCTATGTATATATTGGAAAATGTCTCTAACGTGTACAAAGAATTGTTTGGGGAATTTCACAATGAAGCATATTGGACACCGTGTCACAAGCCAAGAATTTGCCTCGACCTAAAGATGAAAAGAAATTCTAAAGATTGTTTTGTCTCCTCTCGTATACACACCAAAATGGATATCCAAGAACTAGGTCAACCAAAACGATGTTCCATATGTCGCATTCCAGGTCATTCAAAAAATAAATACCCCCACTGTGTAGGCTCAAGCCAACAACGTTAAGTTTATATCATATTATTTGTATTTTAAAAAATTTGTTGTATTGTTTCAAACTTAAATATTTTGTTCTATTGTTTGTAATTTCATATTTATTTTGTAACTTAAATATTTTAGTTTAACTCAACTTGTTGGTTAAATATTTTTTTAATTTCAATTAAGTTGTTGATTAATTATGTATTTTAATAATCAAATAAAATAAAAATCAAAGAATTTCAACCCTTCAAAAAATGATAAAATATAAAATATGCAAAAAAAAATTAAAAATAACATGCAAAATAATATTATTTTCAATGTAAACAAAACATAAATATAGATAACACACAAAAATATAAAATACAAAAACAATTTAATAAAAAGAAAAAAAATATAAAAATCAATTAAGAATGAGTTCCCTAGAAATTGATTTCTTAACGTTTTGAAAAAAAAAAAAAACAACAAAGAAATGTAGTTAAACCGTATAAAAAAATGTAGTTAAGAAATCGATTTCTTAACTAAGAAAAAAAAAAACAGCATGTGAGAGATTGATTTGGAGGGAATTAATTTCTTTGAATATTGTGTTGTATCATTCATGTAAATAATTTTTTAGATATATTATTTGAGTAAAAAAATCAGTTAATGTTCACAATTATCACAAATAAGATTTGAGATGGTTCGAGAAGTGTTGAATTTGCTTAAAGACATTTCTAGCAATATTTTTTGTCTTTGCAATGACCTAATGAATACTTCAAACTATAAATACACGGGCAAAAGTCACCATTGTTATGTCAGCTAAAAGAAAAATAGAAGATAGAAGCTGGAGGGAGATCCAAAATCAACAGTTGATCATCGATCATCATTATTAGTAGTCCTTGTCTTGGCTAGAGAATCTACCACTTGGTTTTCCTTCACGCGGAGACTGGGTCAGCACAAAACTAAGAAAATCACAAAACAAATTTTAGCTCCAGATGACGCAAGAAGGTTGAATGTGCATAAGACATTCATAGCATTCTTCATAGCCTTTGCAATGACTTCTCTCATTAATACCTCAAACCTACAAAAATGAAAAAAAAAGTTGTTTATGCTGCAACCTAAAATTGGTCAAGTAGCTAGAATTGACGTATATTAACAAGCTATGCGCAATTAATGTCATTCCTCAACATAAAAGAGATAGCATTCAACAATTTATTTTGTTTCCATATATGAATACTAAATTAGAGACATGGACTGTTTAACATTAACTATAGCCATATAATAAAATGGTAAATGTGTCAATTGAACCGATGTTTAATACCTTTAATTAAGGTATATATTTTTATCATACTACTTGGCTAGAGGCCTGGTATTAGATAAGCCCTGCCAACTATTAAAAAGTACCACAACATCCTCAAGATTTAGAAATGATAAAATTAATTTGTAATTTTGTGTCATGTTTTGAATTTGTGTGTGATGATTATTTTAAAATATATTTTATAAACATTTTAAATCAATAATAAGAATAAAAAACTTTTAATATGTATATAATATTTAATATCTTTAAGCATGATAGAAAATACTTTTTATTTGTTGGCATCACCAAATCAAATTGTTTTTCTCTCTTTCTTTTAATTTTCTTCATTACCCACGGATTTTTATGTAACCCACGAATTTTATAATCAATGTAAAAATTGTTGGTAAAATCTGTTGATAAGTTTATAAACACGGACAGAAAAAATCCGAAGGTCAAATCCATCGGTAAATAACAAAATTGCCCATGCATTTAAATCCGTATGTAAAACCTATCGAAAAAGATCACATACCGACATATTTCAATCTATCGATAAGTTTCCATCAGTAACATTAAAATACCAACGAATTTGAATCCGTTGGTGAAAATTCATCACTAATTAGTCTTTTTCTTGTAGTGAGGTGATTGCTATTGTAGCAATGGTTTGTACCCTAGTTATGTGATTAAGGTGGTGGCTCCACTTGTAGAAGTTGTGAGAGCTCTAATTCTGTTAGCTTGTGTTTTGGCAACACATATTTGAGGTCACTTTACATCTAAAGTGCATTGTTTTGTTTTACAATCTACATCAAGAAGATAGGTAGTGGTGACATATATTATGTTGGTACTTTGCATTGTTGTTTTACTTAAATGAAAGTAAAATACCTTATCCAGTGTTGGTTTTTCTTCTTGAGTACACACTACTAAAAAATAAACTTTTAACATCGATTGTTTTTGACATTTAATATCGATTTTTAACCGATGTTGAAACTACCGACGTTAACATTATCAATGTTAATATCGATTTTCAAAAAACCGATGTTAACATACACTACATAACATCAATTATTACGAAAACGGATGCCGTATGTAAGAAATATATTAAAAAAAAAGCAAAAACAACATCGATTTTGATTAAAACAGATGTTGTAAGGTGCATAACAACATCGTTTCTTAAAAAAATGATGTTGAATTGTGTATTCTGAAACGCGTTTTACATCGGTTCTAAAAAAATGATATAAAAAGTGCCTTTATAACATCTATTTTTTATAAAACCAATGTTAATTTATGTATTCTAAAGTGTTTTTTTACATCAATTCTGAATAAACCGATGTTGAAAGTGTATATACAACATCAGGTTTTGTCATGTTAATTGTTCTTATGACATCGATTTTGGCAAAACCGATGTAAGAATACTTTCTACATCAATTTTAAACCAACCGATATTTTTTATAAAAAAAAAAATTACTATTTTATTTGTTTTACAATAAACCAACCAGAATCAATTTATAAAAAATGTATTAATTTTAAATTAAAATATTACTTTCATTACAATATCACATTACTTGCAATCTCATAATATTGATCTAAAAACAAATTCAAAAGATAATTATCAAACTATAAGGTATAAATATTACTCATTTTCAACTTACTCACATATATATCCTACCACAAAATAAGTAAAACTATATTTTTTTAACTAAAACTTAAAATAGGACAATTACTTAGGCAAGGCAAGTAACTAATGTTTCTTAAACAATATTGGTCCACCAAGCACTTGTTATAAGTTATTAATATTTTCATTTTAAAAATGAAAATTGCAACCTAGTCACTATATAAGTCATATTAAGAGTAAATGTTAAATAAACTAATTATCTTAGAATGAAAAATGTTACATCTTAAAATTTATTTTGATTAAGCTTATATAGAAATTTAGTACCTAAACAAGAGCTTGACTCACATGTTCTGCCACACTCTTTGCTCTTCAATTGCAAACAAAGAAGAGCTAGAGAGTGATGTTAAGTTAAATGAAGTGTTTGAAATTTAAGAAAAAAAAAAAAAAGATGAAGCAAGACGCAAACCACATAGACAGTTATTCCGGTCGAGCTTTGAGGGTGTGAATTGTGTGATGACTAAGCAGAAAATAGGAAAATGGGACAGCTAGGCAACCAGGCAGTCAAGGATCTAAAAAATCAAGGAGTTGAGAAGAAGCACTAGGCAAAAAATAACCTAAAATAACCAACTCTAAGCGAAGAGAATACACATGAAGGGTGAGGTGTATAAGAGAGAAGGAAATGTGTTGATGGTGTGGATTGTGTGATGTAATTCTGACTTCCTCTTCTCTCTCTAGTTCTGCTACTTTTCTGATTTCGTTACTCGGCCTCCTTTCTCATTCTATCAAATACTACTCTTGTAATTGGTTACTACTCCTACGTCTTCACACTGGGAGTTGATTTTACTATGAAAAATAATATGCTTCAATAACAAACTTTAAGTTAATAATTAATTAAATTAGAAGACGGGATCTTACCAAATATCCAATTTTGATCATCATCCCATGTTATCCCCATTCAAAACATCAATATCCTAAAATATAAAAGATCTAAATATAAGTGTAACAACTACTGATAATGATTAATTGATTCGAAACAAGAATTAAAGATGATTCAGAGTTTAAAGCAATTTCCTAGAGACTAAAGGTTGCATAAAGAAGAAAAATACCCTGTAATTTAATTACCCCAAAAATAAACTTGAAAAACATTGCAAGCTGGAGTGGGTTTGGGATAAGAATGATGAAATTAATTTAAATTAAATAGTACTAAAAGGAAACAAGCTAGGTAATATGAACTTGACACAACCTTGCATTTTAGATTATGCATACTAATATATAGTTGGAGTTATACCACTATTCCTTTTTTCTATTCATTTAAGATGATAGCACGTGAAATGAGAAATGCAATTAATAATCTCATTAAAATTATTTTTAACTTTCTAATAATTGGAATGATAGTATTTAATATTGTCTTGAACTTTTTAAAAAGACATAAATAGGAACAATTTTTTTAAAAAAAAAAGACAAATAAAATGGAACAAATGTAATGATACAGATTTACAAAGCTTAACTTACTTGACCACTGAGTGATGGATCTATTACTGCACCAAATATTAAATTAGCAGTAGGGTCCACGAGGTCATATATGACCTCTGCTGCCGTGTTTACCTATAAATGATTATATTAAAAACCATAGCATACAAAAGGGGTACCATACGTACTGCATAGTAGTTTGCAAGAGCATGATGAATTCAATAGATAGCTTATCATGAAAGCCAAGTATTCCTCAAACAACTATTAGCTCAATTAAAATTCCAAGTTCACAAAATATTTCTTTAGTGTTGTTTTATATCAAATATTTATTAACTAGTTTTACATCCATTTTTATCAAATACTTTTAATTTAATTAATTATTTAATTTATCAACCTTTAACTTTTTCTTAATTAAGTTATCAAATATTTCTCAAATTTCTGATTAAATTTCATCTTCTAGCTAGACTCAACTTTCTAGAACTTAGTGTCAACCAATGGCTCTAAATACATCATTATGTATTTACAAGTCTGCCACTTAAATATGCTGCTAGTACTATTTAAGCTGGAAATTATAAAGTTTAAGGCTCCCACTGTTACTTAGGACTAGAGTAAGCTTTTCTCTTTACTAGTTTAAGTCACACCTCATCCATTTAAGCCAAAACAACAGTCCTGCCATAGATATGATTCTTTTTTAAATTATGATTATAATTACTATAATTGTATAATAAATATAAATTTCCACTAAACAAATCATGGAGAAGAAAAACCTTAATTATATGATTAAATTCTAAATTGAGGATTTATATATAGGTACTAAACTAGCTAATTAATGGGAGTGCCTATAAAAAAAAACTAATGAATGGACGTGCATTACAATAATAAAGTTAGAATACATAAACTTATTAGTATATTCATGAGTTATTTTAAAATATGGATAAAAATCAATACGACCGCAGGAATCATGTACTAATTGATCATTTAAAATTCCATTTCTCTACCTCTGACCAGTGCCCTTTATATATATATATATATAATCTGAGTAGCAAACCAACCACTTCTTTAACCAACAGGGACTTCTGTATTTTTCTCTCCTCTCTCGTTTTCCTCATCCATTTGAGCTCCTGTGACAAGCATTTATTAGTTTCATTTTTAAATTTTATATATGATTCTTTTTTTCTAATTTCATGTCCATAGACTTCTAAATTTTCTGAACCTGAGACTTGGGATCTACTTTTTCACAATATTTGACTTTCTTTAATTCTCTTTCCTTCTTTCAACTTTCATCCCTCAAGAAACATGGACTGGCTAAGGCGGTAAATGCTTATGGCTGAAAAATGCAACATCCATAATGGACCAAATATTAAAGATCTGCATCAAGTATTTTAGAATTCTTATGATTCTTCAAGTTTTATTTGTATGCGTGAAAATATGAACTGCATACCAATTGGACTGTAATAAGAACAGGTAAAAGGTTTTTTTTACCTTCTAGTATAAATCAGAAATTCAAAATTCTTATGATTCTTCAAGTTTCATATGTATGCGTGCAAATATGAATTGCATGTGAATTGGACTATAATAAGAACATGTATAAGGTATTTTTCCTTCTAATAAAAGAATTTGTAGTAAGGTTGACACACATAAGATAATCGAAATACACAGCCAAAACACACAAAAAAAAACATTGAATAGTGCCTATAGCCTGATATTATTCACAAACAATCCAATATAATCAAGAGCTTAAGTGAGATATTAGGGGCATTACTGAAGGAAAAGAATTGAGTGCAAAATAACACACACACACACACATAATGCCTAACATTTGCAACAGGTTAATCAATGTGCAGAAAATAAGATAATTAAGTTCATAACATTTTGAAGCTCAGCTACAATAATATCCTTTCATTTTCTTTATCTAGGAAGTATTATGCAGCAGGGTTATGACCTATAATTTGTGTTGTGAAAAGTATGACCTCACAATCAAAAAAGAAACACAAATAACAGTCTACTATCTACAGGTTGAGTAATCCGCAAATGTAACAGAACAAAACCATATATCATCTAGGCTACTTGGTTGGACTATAAGATAGAATGTATGACTCCACAATTATTTGTGTTGTAGATGGTGCTCTAATCTCAAGTCTCAACAATCAAGTAAGTAAACTTCCATTCATTGTCAGTGCCTTTGAATTATTCTCTACTACAATTCTCTGGTAACAGAGCCATAAATGAATTATACTAATGCTTAAGGTATTCGATAGACCCTGACCTCTCCCTCACTCTCTAAGAGTCCAAATGTTTCCAACTTGATAAGGTCCCACCACCTCCTCTCTGATTCTCTGTGCCTTTTTTCTTATTTAGAGGCAAATGCCTTATTTCTCTAATTATCCCAGCCCGAGCTAACTAACAAATAACAAGGTAACAAACAAACCTATTGTAACTGACTATTAACATGGTTACCCGACATACAAGAACAATAAAACAATATACCCAATGAAACCCTCCTACACCTTGCCTCTCTTCTCTCCTTTCTTTTTCATCTTTTTCTCCTCCCTCACAACATTTTCTTGAAGTTTTTTGTTTTGTTATCTTATCCCAAGGATTTATCAAAGTTCAAAATAGTTCTTATAAAATGTGTACGCATTGACAAATAAATTTCAGTAAATGTTGTTAGATTTACCTCCACATGCTCAACACCTTCCTCATCAGTCCATACCCTGTGAGGAATTCTTTGGCAAGCAGCTCGATTTCTACTCTCCTGACCATGACAAGTAATTGGAAATCCAATCCTCATCCGTACCTGGTACAAAGCAAATCCATCCCAAGTGAACACAAAATCAGCAAAACGGTATAGAACCAGCCGCTATTCATTTCCCAAAGCAAAGTTAACTTACAAATCATTGTTTGATCTAGAGCTTTAGCATGTGCAAAATTTATTTTATTTTTTGTACCATTCAGCATTTGCAGTAAATACAACATAGTTGAAATTTGAAACTTGAAATGCATGAGTAATTTTGGCCTCTATTTTGGTTTTCTTTGCAAAGTGGAAATTAACGAAAAAGTTCACTGACCTGACCATCATCCTGAATTCTTTGAAAGCCTTGTTATAGATTTTCTACCTGTCACCAGCTCACAATAATGAAACAAATACTCATATTTTAGCATTGTATAACATGTAGCATTTTCCTTATAAAAAAATGAGGAAGGTGTATACTCCTTAGCAGAGTAATTGAGTCGCTCACTCACGGACCTTATTGGTGGTTTCATCAGCTTCGTTGGATTGGGATGTTTTGGAATAAACGGGCCTTGATCGTGGGATTAGGAAGGAAGGGGGTGGAGGGACATTGAGGGCGTGGCGGCGAGTGGTGAGAACGCGCGTTGTTACATAGTGGGCGCAGGCTGAAAGTGTGCAAGATTCTGCGGAACATAGCGGAGACTAAGACTCTCTATTCTTCTTCCACCACGGCATTGAAGAAACAAAGGAGGAGAGGGGTTTCAAGTTTCAACAGTGACACAACAGGGTTCACAACCTTACTTCAACCCATCACGACAATTTACCCATAATTTATTGGAGCCAAGTTCAAGAAGCTGCAGCTGATGGAAGTGCTCGATCTCCTCAATCTTGGCAACTTCGTTTTTGGACACGTAGAGTTCCTTGAGGGTATCAGAGACCCTGGAAAAGCCGTGTAGCGAACTAATCTCGTTGAACGCAACATTGAAAACAAGAAGCTTCTTAAATACGCCGACATCAGGAATGTTCTTCAATATCCAGACAAAGCATTTCAGCACATCCAGATAGAGCGTTAATGAATGATATTGAGAGTTACCTCGAGAGTGGAGAGGCCGTTCTGGGAAAAGAAAGGGAGAACGACAGCGTTGGTGATGAGGTTTTGGCGAAGGGAGAAGGGAGAGTTCCCTATGCGCAGGTCCAGCATGGACAAGCGATTCACGGTGAGGCAGGGTGGCAACTCGACCAAGTCAAGGTCGTGGAGCTGGTAGCTCGTGAGATCCAGAAGCGTCGATGAAGGAACGTCTTCGTCCTCAACCAAAACCACTATTGATTCCTCCTCCTTCATTATTTCACTATTGCAGCTACAAATGAGAGGGGTCTAGGGTTAGGAAATTGGTAGTCAAGACGGAGGATGAGGGTCTGTATAAATCCACAATGAATTTAGGAAACAATATAACATCTTAACAAATTCAATTTATTTACAATTATGCTACCACTCTATTTTTAACATTGATTTTATCGATAATGACGATGTTAAAAGTTTTTTTTTTTCTAGTAGTGACATGTTTATTTCATGTTGCTTATTGTTAGTATGGTGTTACTAGATGAACTTATTATGGAGCTATGGTGTTATCTAATAAGTTTGTTTAGGATATTGTGGTATAGAAAATTACATAAGGGTTAAGGTGAGATTGTGGCATCTGGGTTATAGAATAGAATGTTGCATTTCACATTGGAAGCTTTTAATTTTGTTTCCTACAAAATTTGCAATTTCAATTTATAAGTCATAGAAGAGTGTGAGGATGATAAGCATTATAAAGATGATGCATGAGTGAGTAATAATTTGTAATGAAGACCGGTGATGATAAGCATGGCAAATTATTAGTGAAGCATTAATTTAACTAGGTTAATAGAAAATGACTTGTGAGGAATGATAATCATGTCATATGGAATCATGATAGAATATACACATGCATACTAGTTGTTTTTTTAAAAAAAATGATCAAAGACTTCCAATATATTTTTTTGTATCATTTTTTCTCTATAGTAGTGTTCATACCATGCTTTTCGAGGATTGAGGTAAAGATGATTTAATAAAATCAAACATCACCTAATTTCTTGCTTTCTTTTGCTTTCCTTTTCTTTGTTGTAATAAGTTATAAAACTTTGAAGTATTCGAATTTGGATCCTCCTCTGTATCTCCCCACTTCTGGATTTAATCTATCACAAACAACATTCATAACCATGTCTACATAAGGATTTCTGTTTCCTCAACGCGGTCTGGGATAACAGATGCTGATACACTATCCCCTCATCTTTCATCCACAAATCTATGGTCATATAAATGTTTTTTCACCCAAAATGTTTCATCCCTATAACGATTCCTACATTTTGCACATGGACAAGGAATGTGCATTAATTCATCTGCAACTTCCAGGTCTCCTTTTAGCAACTCGAATGAAACCATCAACTCCATTTTTGTATTCTTCACTTACAAGACCAAGGCGATCCTTTCTCCGTAACATCCAACTTCAATCTGGTCTCATTACTCCTGTTGTTGATTTAACACATTAAGATAATCATATGCTTAGATGAATATAAGTATAAATAGAACGAAGGAAAACAAGAAAAGGCATTTGCTGAGACCGTTGTAGAGATACCCAGAGATTAGCTTAATCGAGGAGAATGAAAGAAACCAATAATAAACTCAACAACAAAACAAAGAAAAAGAGGAAAGAAGACAAACAAAAATGGGAGAGAAATCAAACCTGCAAAGTGCAAACAGAGTTCTTCAATTGTTCACAATGCTTGAAGTGGAACGTTGAAGTCGACGCAGGAAATCGATAGAGGAAGTGGAACGCTTTGTAACCTCAATGAACCCATTTTTGTTTTTAATTTCAATTTTTTTTCTCTATTTTTAATTTTCTTTTTTAAATGTTAAATAATAAAATAATATATTTTAAGCCATGTGACTAATGTTACTTTTGGGTGGGCTCTCCTAAAAAAATCCTTTTACTTTCACCCCAAAATTTTCGAAGCTCTAGTCATACAGCATAATACTTAATACCATCGGCAACAGCGGAAAAAGGGAGAAACCGAAATGCAATGTTCTTCCATCTTTTATCCTCAGACACATAAAATATGGTGCTTTAAGCCAAGTCTTTCAGTAACGCCACCGCCACAACAACAACAACAACAACGAACCTCTCACGAAGAAAAACCGAAGCCGATAACCAGTGTTTCGAACCCATTTGTGAAGCACTGCCTCAAACTTCGCAATTCCTCTTCTTATCGTCGCTCTCATGCTTCTGCTATTGTTGTGGGTGCTACCCCTATAAGGTCTCATGTCTTCCCCTCTGTTTTTCTTTCAATCCTCCTTTTTTTTTTAAGGGTTGAGGTACTTTGACAGTGACCCTTTTATGATTTTTTTTTCTTTTCAAATAATGTTTGTTGGTTATGTAAATGTTGTGTTTTTAAGTTACATGACCGTCCAAATTCCAATCTTTTGAGAAAAAAAATAGTGGGTTTTGGAAATGTGCATTTTTATGGCGGTTTAAAACAACTTAGTGGGATTTTGGACTGCCACAAAGTGTGATTTCTTGCAATTCACCGAAAGACCAAATTTAATCAGTTTTAAAAATCAGTGAACCAAATTGAACAAAAAATAATTAGAGGACTAAATGGAACCTAAATAATAAATTAAAGGAAAAAAAAACTAATTTAACCTAATTAATATGAAGTTTACTGGAAAGGAAGCATTACTCTGTTTGTTTAAAGGGGAATAATAAAGAAGGAAAATTGGAAATAGGAAGGAGGAAAGGAAGGAGTGTAGCTCAAATCCTCAAAGTAACTTGATTGAACAATGTACAGAAAATTAAGTTTTGCCTGAACCTATTTTAATTGTTTGTGTTCTTATCTCCATTTATGATCCCCTATATGTGTACAAAATTACAATTTTTAGCAGCATATGGCGTAATTCATCTGATTTAACTTATTTTATATGTTTTTTTTTATTTCTCCACTTTTAAAGAACAAATGGTATGACTAAAATTATGGAATAAGATTACATGGATAGATGACATAAATTTGTTACTTGCAGAGAAATCTGCAGGTTTCGAGAGTCAATACAAGATGGAAGTGTTTTAATGGATTGTTTAATTCTTCCTGATAAAGCTGATATTCCTGATGGGTTGGATAAATCCACTGCTTCTGTTGTGCGCGTGAGCTCCGTAGTGATGAGAAAGCTTTCAGGGCTGCAAACAACTGAATCTCTTGATGCCATTGCCCTTATGAAAATTCCTGCCAGTTTTTTCAGTGTTGATGATCATCAGAAGAACTGCCTAAAGTGGTTTCCATCTGTTCATCGAATTTTAGTCCTTGATGGGATTCAGGTGACACACAATGTTACTTCTTCATTTTACCATTTAGATCTGAAATCTGAATTTTTGCCTGATATTACCAAAGTGCATTTCTCTCATGGGTGGTGCCACAATCCTGGTTTTTCCTTTGTTTGGTCAATTTTGTGAACTGCTGATTAAAGTAGGGCCCTACATACTTCTTATTGGAAATCCCACATGATTAAATTTAATTACTGAGTTTTCATTAAAAAAATTAATTGCTGAAAAACACTAGGTTGTCCAATCTTGATTATAAGAATTATTTATTGTGTATAATGTTGTGTGTCTTGGATGACCCACTAATCCTTTATTTATAATGAGCAAATAGGATCTAGATTAATTACATAGAATCAATCTAATCTAAGTAATAATGAACAAATCCCGAATAGCTCTCTAATGATAATTAAGAGAATAATATATACTTCTAACACTCCCCCTCAAGCTCGAGCATATATGTCATATGAACCGAGTTTGTTACAAATGTGGTCATCCTGATAGAAATTAAAGGCGATTCGAGTCGTGTGGTTGCACTAGATAAATATGGCTCAGCAACAGCCAACAAAGGCCAGCATAGAGGTCCACCAGGGATGTCTTGAGGCAGAGGGAGAGAAGACCAGTGTGATGCTGGCCGGAGATGTGTCACACGTCATGTGCATGAAATTCATGCCCCAAGGCTCTGCATGGGGTCACGTGCAGCAGTGTTTTGAGTTGGCTGTGCGTGTTGATGTCGTGACGGTCTTTGGCAATGTGATGACAATGCTTGAAGGTAAGTGCTGATGAAAAGGCATTGGGAAGTCTGCCAAACAAGGGCAGAGCAGCTATGCGGTACTGTTTACCGCAAAGAGGGGCCACGTGAAAAAGTAAAACAAAGGAAAAACTGATCAAGTGCAAAAAATAAGGCCCGACAAACGAAATAGTCCTGGAACGACTCAAAGGGGCTAGGCTTTGTCCGTCTCAGTGATGGGAGCTTGTCACCAGAATCAAAGGCTGGAAATGTGGCCGGATATGCTGGTTTGAGGTGTGGACTGGTGGTGTTTGGCACGGCAAAGATCATGTGCATGGGTGCATGTGAAACACCGGCTGAGGAGGCAGTGGCCAGAACTAGACAAATCCCGATGAGTTGAATGGTGGGGTCTCTGGCCGAAAAGGTTCATTAATGAGCAAAAGGGCTCACCGAAATGCTGAAATGGGTCGCTGGAAAGCAGAAAGGTCCACCGGGGACCGTAGGTCCCCAGTTGAGCATGGGTTTTTGTTATTCCTCTCTCAAGAAGAACCTAGCTGTCCCCGATGGAGCACGGGGTTTTTTTTATTCCTCTCTCAAGAAGAACCTAGCTCTAATACCATATAAGACAGTGTTTTACTGTGTTATGTTGTGTGTTGTGTATGACCACACAACCTTTATTTATAATGAGCAAATAGGATCTACATTAATTACATAGAATCAATCCAATCTAAGTAATAATGAACAAATCCTTAATTGCTCTCTAATGATAATTAAGTGAATAATATATAATTCTAATATTGATCAATGATCACACACGGAGCAAAATATCAAAGAGTGATCTATATAGTCTATGTTCTAATGACCAAAAAAAAATTTTAAGTTCTCATTCCTCAAAAGACACTAAGAATCATCTCTGCCCTCCCCCTCATCCTTCATATAGGATATAGGAGACATTTGTTGATGAGTGATGATGCAGAATATTCATGGACTTCAGTGACAAAAAGTGCTCAACTAATTTGTTAATCATATGTACTTCTACGTCAATGTTGCAAAGAGAAAATTTCATAACAATCTTGCTGGTTTCAAAAACGTCATGTGCCATATGTGATATTTTAGAATTGTTCTCTGCAGGATCCTGGTAATCTTGGTACATTGCTCAGATCAGCCGTGGCCTTCAGATGGGTAAGCAATTATCTTCCTCCCCTGGGCATGGTGTCAGTGAACATTGTTTTCTTATCATTATATTGTTCCTCTGTTCATGGTTTTCTAACCCTGTTTTATATATCTGGTATATGATTCCTAATATTTAAGTTTAACTAGTTTCAGAGAATGGGAACATATCTTGTCATTTGTTGAGTATTGACTGGTTTTAATTTTTTTTGCTCAGCAAAAATAACATATTATATTAAAGATGAGTACCAGAGGTACTAGAAAATACAATAGGAAACCCAATGTACAGATAGATCGGGACAAACAAGATACAGCAGCTAGAATAGCCCAAACTACTGAGAAAGACCAGGGCCTTCAACTATTCTCAAATGGCTGTCCTAAGAAAAACATCTTTGAGATTTGAGGACCATTGATTGAAATGTAAAGAGAAATTTTCTTCAAAACATCTGAGCCATGACCATAACATGAACACTGCATCATCCATTAATTTCTGGCCATCAAAGACCGCATTGGAGAAAATAATACTGTTCCTCTGCTTCCAAATCGAGTAAGTGAGAGCAAACCACCACCACTGCCTTCTTTTTCCTTGCATCCCTGCAGGAACTACACAAATATGCTGCATAAAATGCTGATCTGGATTATAAGGGAAAACGCCCATCATATTTACCCATGACTGCGACTCCCACCATAAAGGATTAATTTTACTGCAGTGGAAGAATAAGTGGCCTGCAGTCTCTTCCCCTAATCTGCAGAAAGGACACAATTGCTCTTGTAACTCAACCCGCTTCTTTTTCAGATTATCTTTAGTTGGCAATTTGTCTTGAATCAACCTCCACGCGAAGATAGCCACTTTCAGAGGGACCCTAAGCTTCCACAACTCCTTGAACTTTCCATCCTGACCATCTTCCACTGTGACATGATGAATTGCCTTGTAAGCGCTCTTAGTTGAATAACAGCCACTAGGCTCCGCCGCCCACTTCCAATGATCATTTACTTCCGGTCTGATTATGATCCCTTCCAGCTGCTGGAGGAAAGCATCCGCCATACCTATCTCGCTATCAAACAAAAGTCTCCTCCACTTAAAATTCCACTCCCACCCCCCTTCTTTCACAGCACCTATTTGATGAATGAATTGATGTTGTTGATCTGATACGGTGTACAATCTAGGATATATCTCAGCCAAGCTTTTATCTCCTCCTATCCACCTATCCTCCCAAAACTTAAACTTATCCCCACTTCCGACCCTCCATAGAATCAACCTGTTCAGCTGGTGATCTTGATTTAGACTTTGATTGACTATCTTTAGATCCCTCCACCATAATGATTCAGTGTTGTCCCTCGAAGCTCCATCAAGACTCCTCCAACCTCCGTACTTCGATTCAAGGACTCTAGACCAAGTCTCCTCCTGATTCTGAAACATCTCCCATTTCCACTTTCCTAATAGAGATGCATTGAACGATACAATATCCTTGACTCCCAACCCACCTAGCTCCTTAGGCTTACAAACCTTTTCCCACTTGATCCACGGAATTTTATTTTGATCCGCTGCACCACCCCACAAGAAATTCCTTTGTAACCTGGTTAGCTTACTAACCACCTTCCTCGGGACCCTGAAAAAAGATAAAAAGTAAATTGGAATAGATGTTAGCACGGAATTTATGAGAATCACTCTCCCCCCGAAAGACAAGTGTGTCTCCATCTCGCTAATTTTCTCTCACACTTCGAGATTAAGGGTTCCCAAGTCTGACATCTTCTAGGATTAGCACCAATAGGTATTCCAAGGTATGAGAAAGGAAAAGACATCAACCCACAATTGAGATAACTGGATGCATCATAAGTCCACTGCTCAGACACCCCAAAGGCCCCACAACTACTCTTGGCGAAATTTATCTTTAACCCCGATGCCATCTCGAAAGCTCTGAGAATTGCTTTGATAGTTCTTACATTCGCTAAGGTTGCTTCTCCCAAAAATATCGTGTCATCTGCATACTGAAGAAGACTAACCTCCACCTTCTTTGTGCCCACTAAGAAACCCTTGTACAATCCTCCCTCAATTGCTTTGGTCATTAGGCAACTCAAACCTTCGGCAACAATGTTGAACAAAAAGGGTGATAACGGGTCACCCTGTCTAAGGCCTTTCTGAGGATAGAACTCCTTCGTAGGGCTTCCGTTGATCAGGACTGAGATGGAAGCTGATTTAAGACATCCCTGAATCCACCGAATCCACTTCGGATCAAAACCCATTCTCCTCATCATGTAAATCAGAAAATCCCAAGACACTGAGTCATACGCCTTCTCATAGTCCACTTTGAAAACCATGCAAGGTTTTTGGCTTCTTTTGGCTTCTTTTGGCTTCTTCAACTACCTCGTTAGCAATCACCACACTATGAAGCATGTGTCTACCTTGAATGAAAGCTGATTGGCACTCACTAATTATGAGGGGTAACGTTCTCTTCAATCTGTTAGCCAACACCTTAGCAAGGATCTTGTATGTGCAACCAATGAGAGAAATAGGTCTATATTCATTCAAGCCTTGAGGGTCCGGCACCTTCGGGATTAAAGCTATGAATGGTGCGTTCAAACCCCTCGGAAAGACTCCATTAACATAAAATTCATCAAAGAATCGAAGAAAATCTGGTTTGATGACTTCCCAAAACTGCTTAATGAATTTGAAATTGAACCCATCTGGCCCTGGACTTTTGTCACTACCACAGCTCCACACAGCCCTTCTTATCTCCTCTTCCTGAAAGCGCTCCAGTAGCATGGCATTCTGCTGTGAATCAATGGTTCTGAAACTGATCCCGTTCAGAGTTGGTCTATGAAAATTTGTTTCCTGAAACCTCCGAGAAAAAAATCTTCTAACCTCCTCTTTGACTTCAGCCGGTTCCTCCTTCCAAACCCCATCAACCAGCAATCCATTTAAACTATTGGATCGCCTCCTGGAGTTTATCAACAAATGAAAATACCGCGAATTACAGTCACCCTCCTTAATCCATCTGGATCTTGCCTTCTGCCGTAACAGCGACTCATGAGTTTGGGCTGCCTCCCAAACCTGCTGCTGCAAATTCTTTTTAAGTGTCCGCTCATTATCATCCAATGGTCTATCTGCTGAGTCCTCTTCTATTTTGTTTAATTCTTCCTCTAACCTCTTGAAGCGGCTGAAAGTGTCTCCAAAATGATCTTTATTCCACTCCTTTATCTTCTATTTGAGAGCTTTGAGTTTGTTTTTCAGAACATAACCCCCCCATCCACTTTGATTGTTGGATGACCAGAATTCGGGCACCATCTTCTTAAAGGATACTTCAGATAACCAACAGTCCAATAATCTGAACGGTTTTGGACCCTAATCATTGGTTTTGGATCTAAATAGAATGGGACAATGATCCGAGAAATTTCTGGCTAGCGGTGTTTGGATTGATCCAGGCCATTTGGAGAGCCATTCTGGGGAAACAAAGGCTCTATCCAACTTGCTTTTCGCTGACCCATTAGGTCTGAACCAAGTAAATCTCTTTCCCACCCATGGCGCTTCTTCTAATTCCAGCTCCTCAATCCAGCTATTAAAATCCCTTATGCTTCCATCCACCAGCCCCCTCTGCGAAGACCCCACTCTTTCTCCATTTGTCCTGATGTTGTTAAAGTCCCCTATAATACACCAATATCCATTTGGATTCTGGTTTTTCAGCTGAGAAACTTTATCCCATAACACCTTCTTGTCTTGCAGGTTACAAGGGGAGTAGATATTCACAACATGCACTGCTATGGATTCTTTGCCCCACTTTCCTGTCAAAAGAATGAAGCCTGTTCCAACAGATTTACTCTCCACCTTAAGAGAGTTTTGATTCCAAATACAAAGGATACCACCAGCTGAATTTACTGATGGTACCTCCTCCCAGCAGAAATCAACATCTCCCCAAAGAGCCCTGCACATACTCTTATTAATACTTTCCTTTTTTGTTTCTTGAAGACATAAAAGGTCAATATGATGCTCCTTTACCATTCTTCTGATTGCTTGCCATTTAACCCCCCTCCCCAGCCCCCTTACATTATACGAAATGATATTCATAGAGACTTTCCCCTTCCACCCAAGCTAGCTGCCTCTTTTCCGTCTCTCTCTTCCATTTCTTTCAATTGTTTCATATAATCTCTTTGAGAAGCATCTGTTGTCAATCCCAATTCTTTAATCATTCTCCATAAGCTTTCTTCTGGAAGGTCCAAATTTTGCTCCCGAATCTGGTTTTGCTGCCTATTTTGAGCTAAAGAAACTTCTGATTGTATATGGGGGTTAGCTGATCCATGTCCTTCATTATCCTGCTGGTACGGTCCACTCTGAACATGCTCTGGGCTTAGAGCAGTTTGGTTCGAGTCAGCCTCACCTATATGGGCTTCAGCTCTCTTCAACTTTCTTTTACGGGAATACATAAGCAATGGGGTTAAAAGAGGT
The DNA here is from genome assembly GCF_000004515.6 of Glycine max. Taxonomy (NCBI): domain Eukaryota; kingdom Viridiplantae; phylum Streptophyta; class Magnoliopsida; order Fabales; family Fabaceae; genus Glycine; species Glycine max. Next base: position 36,443,598 of record NC_038244.2, read on the forward strand.
GTTGCTTTTAAAACTGGGCCTTTATTGGGGGTGGAGCATATATTAGGGGGGGTGTTAATAGTCTGGCCCGAACCCAGCAGGCCCAACTTCTCCTTTTCACATGTCTTTGGTGAGGAGAGTTCAAAATCTGCTTTTTCTTCCTCGTACGCCATTCCACCAACGTTTCTTGTCTGCTCCTTCATACCATTTTCATGCAAGTTGCCCATGTCGTCAGAGCTGACATCCCCCCCAAGGTCTTCTTCTTCCCCTAATTCTGTCTTCCCTTCTTCCTGCATCTCTGAATGCTCCCTGTCATTGGTCTGGAGGCATTTAACGCCTGTCAGAGCTTGGTTCGCTTGTTTCACGACCCATCGGACAATAGCTTTGTCCTTTGGGTCATTGCCATTCGTCGTCCCAGTCGCCGTGCCGTTTCGAGACTCATCCCCCAAGACCACCGCCGATCCTCCTGACCTCTCGTCGCCACCGTCCCTGTCCTCCGCCGCACCCATCATCACCGTCTGGGATGAGACTCCCTTTTGGGTTTTTGATGGCGCGACGTCACTTGGTCTTCTGCACTTATCTTCCTCGGCCATCAACGCTCCCTCCGACGCCGCCTCCTCCGTATCTACTGCCATGAAGGTCTCTCCCTCCTTTTCTTCCTCTATTGACTGGTTTTAATTGGTTGTTGAATGTTGATGAACTGCATTTTCTTTGTAGTTATACATTTCAAACCTGTAGAAGGTTACTCTCATTCATCATTCTGTTAAATTGGTGATGTTGTCATCTGTTGGCATTAACAGTCACATGGAATAAATTTACAACTTCATTTTCTCCTCAATGAGAACTTCCTCCTGTTTCCTAATAATTTATGTTTTATAATGTAATCATCAAATAAATTTGTCTTGTATTACCATTTGGCTTGAGAACTATGTTCAAATTATAAGGATTCGGGTAGAGGAAGAGGAAAAGAGAGATAAAAGAGACTGAATAATATCCCCTTGGGTATACTGATGTGGTACATAGTTAATCGTGCACTATGGCACCTCTATCACAAGAGAGAGCATTGAATCACCACCCTAGGCTGCTACCAATTTTTAGATTGCGTCATATTTTTCATGTCTCAGCTGCTGTGGTGCTGTAAATTAAGTGATTTTGTGGCATTCACAGTTGCAAAGGAGAAAGGATTTAAAAAGGAACCCGAGAGAGAGAGAGAGATGTTGTGTACGTTAGGAAAACTTAGTGATGGAGTCCAACTTCAGTTGTCCCTTCATCATGCATATATATATATATATATATAAATATTATATTCTTTCTAAATTCTTAGAAGAAAACATCTTTTTTTGGGATCCCCGTATTCTGAATTTAAATACCAGAATAGGCTATAATTAGGAAATGCCTTTCGAAAAGGAACTAAGGAGTTCTACAGGGACATTACATATAACACCAACGAGCTTTGATGCTAGTCATTCGTTGCTGTGGCAAGATAAAACAAGGAGCTCAATAATAAAAGACTGTTAGATAACCCATAGTGGAATAATTAGTTGGTTAGTTAGTTCAGAGTTGAGAGAATTAGAAAAATAAGGCATGTTTTCTATAAATAAGAAAGAGATTGCATGTTTTAGGAGAGAACTCAAGAAATATTTAGCAATCCCATTCTTTCAAGGAGATGATGCTTACCAATGGTACTAACAATAGGAGGTTAGGAAACCTAAGCTCTCATGGGAAAGTTTTCAAAGGGCTTTACTCAAGCATTTCCAGCCTGAATATGACCCAGGCCTGCATAGTTTGGGTTCAAAAAAAGGAACTGGTATCAAGGGAGCATGAAAACAGAAGAGGAAACAAAGGTACTTGGATACAAGAATACAAAGAATGAAAAGAAGGTTCTTCAGTGCCAGAAAATCCAAGAGAAGATGTAATCTTGAATGATGGGGTAGGAATTGATCTAGAGAAACAAAGGTAAGTGATTGATCAGACCTATAGGAAAAACGACCATTGTGGGTGGCTCCATAAAAGAGCATTTATGGAAGGAACAAGTGGCAGCCGAAGAGGTTAGGGGTTCAACGATCAAACAATCAACAATCATAAGTGATAGACAAGACTTGGGTTCTTCCAGGGAGGGAGATGGGTCATCGATAGTGGAAGTGTTCTAAAGCTCATGAATCATAACTAAGCTTCCCCCCACTCTGCCAGTTTACTCAATGAGTAGTTGAAACAATTCCAATGAAAGATGAGGATTGCTGTCCTGTGACCCCAAGGCAGAAGCATGACTCATGAGGGAATGACAACAAATGGAGGATGGTGATCCCAAAATGTTGAGTCAAATGACAATGGCAACATTGGAATCTAAATAAGAAAAGATGATCAATTTCAAGACCAAATAGATCAGACTCTCAGCCCACTTGCAGAGGCAATGATGCTCTGTTTCGAGGCTAAAAATAACACAGAAAACAAAGCATTGGAAGAGTTGGAAGCACCAAGTTGATTGAGTTTAACTTGGGAGGACTTGAGGCTATTTTCAAGCTGCTGTGTTAGGGATTATCTTGGTCACAAGCTATTCACCTTAATTTTTTTAAATATTCTAACACATTGTATATCCTCATTAATCTTTTAGAAAATTATAATATATCATCTTCAAATATTAGAAATCAAAATTCTTTTAAAATTTTCATACAAAATTAAAACTGTTGCATGTGTGACAGGATGGAGTTTTCCTTCTCCCCGGCTGCTGTGATCCATTCAATGAGAAAGCTCTTCGGGCTAGCCGGGGTGCCTCGTTTCAGCTCCCTGTTGTTTCTGGCAGTTGGAATCACCTGGAGTCGCTCAAAAAAGAATTCCAAATGAGGTTTCTGGCTGGTCATCCAGAGCATGAAGGGTTGGTCAAGCCAGTGAGTTCACTCTCTCCAAGCTTCTGTGATTCCTTATCAGATACACCATTGTGCTTGGTTTTAGGCAGTGAAGGAAGTGGCCTTTCAGAAAAATCCCTGCAGACATGTGAGCTTGTGAGCATTGCAATGACTGGAGAATATGAGTCACTCAATGTTTCAGTTGCTGGTGGAATTTTCTTGTACATGCTCCAACCAAAGAATACATGATTCTGTATTTGTAAGGTCTCATTTAAGCTAATAAGCCTCCTCTTGTCATGCTATTGCAACTTTGTCCTGTTTTTTCATTCTTTTTTAAATTAGGGCTTAAACATGTTTTTAGTACATATAAAATGAGCGAATTTTAATTTTGGTTTTTGAAAAAACAAAAAAAAATGTTTTCTATCCTCTTAACATTAAAATTATTGCTTGAAAGTCTTAAAATGAATGAATTTTAATTTGGTACTTATAAAAAATTTCTCTGGTTTTCATCCTTTAAAACTTGAAACCTCTATTTTTGGTCCCTAACATTCATATGAAGATAAATAAACAACATTCATTTTAGAAATCTAAAGTGTGACATAATATCACAGACATTAGCGTGTCATCTAGAGAGTGGTCACTTGACCTTTCTTTAAACACATTTAATGAGTGATGCATGATAATAAGAACCAAAAAATAATGTTTAATAATTTTTGAGGAATTAAAACTAGTTATATGGGCCAAAATCAAAATTTGTTCATTTTAAAGGAATTAAAATGTCTTTAAGCCTAAAATTAATATTTCTGCTCTACTTTTTGAATCTGTATATATAATTATAAAATAAGCTAGTTTTGATTTTGGTCCTTATAAAAAAAAAATCTTTGGTTTTCATTCTTTTTAGATTTGAAATCGCTAAATTTGATCTCTCTGGGTGAATTTTGGTTTTCGTCTTTGCTTGAAAAGAAATATTTGTTTTTCTTTCTTGTTGAAAATTGTTATTTGTCTATTTAAAATAAATAAATAAGATTTACTTTAGAATTTTTTTTTCAAAAAAAGAGAGAAATCATATGTTGACAGCTTTATAGACATCAGAGAATGTAACTTGGGAATTGGAATCATCACTTGACATTTTGTTAAACATATAAGCAATTGGAATCATATTCTTTAAGGATGAAAATTAAAGAAAACTTTATTAGAAACATTCTATAAGGACCAAAATTAATATTCAGTCGTTTTATAGGCACTCAAACCATCCTTTGGTGAAATTCTTTACTGGTCTAAAGTAAAATGTCCAAAGCCTCCTCATTTATTTAAAAATTAAAAGTGACCAAGCAATTCCACAAGTCAAAGTCAAATGTCTGTAAATAATAAAGAAGAAACCAATGTTATCAAATTGATAATCGAGGTTTTGATTATTTTATATATGCAAATTGTTGGCAACATACCAAGTTAGAGCTTTATCAATGTAACCTATAATTAAATATAACTTTGGTTATTATTTGATAGGTAAAGAGCATTATCTTCTATAAAAAAATTTATGACTAACTATGAAATAATTGTTGCAGCATTTTGCAAGAATAAGTGCTACTTAACAAATGGATGGAAAAGTTCTAGTAATACTGAAATCTTCATTGAAGAAAATATTATTCATTTTAGAAAATATAAAAATTAATCCAACCATATGCATATATAATTTAAAATAGGATGTCTAATTAAATAAAACGACATGTTTTTATTTTTTTACTTTTATATTATATTTATTTAATTAGATGCAGTTTTTCTCTGTTGTATATAAATTATACATATCTAACATTTTCGTCAAATTTTCTTTTTAATGAATATCATATGGAACACGTGTTATTATTTTATAGTAATATGTTAAATATTTAAGTGTTTAATTGCAGGAATTTTTACTGATATAGAATCCTTTTTCTGTAATATATAAAGGTTAACATATACTCCTATTTTATATATATACACAAAAATTCTCTCTACCTCGAAATTCACCGGTAAATTAATGATACTGAGTCCACGGGTGAGACATATTTCATCTAATAGAATGCTGATGTTTAAAGTTAACATCACGATGGTGTTTTTGCATATAATTGAAACTAATTATTTACAACTAATAGGTGTAGCTTATTTGACAACATATGCTGAGTTGTGTGGGAGGATTTGAATTTTTGGAGGTTTGATCCCCGCATATTATACTTTTAAGGAGGAATAAGAAATCTTAAGCATAACTAAATCCTGAATCGAGTGAGTATGATTATTGTTAATAAAAAAGAAACTAATTGTCTATACCAAAATTATATTAGATTATTTGTCAGTTGATAAAAGTTGAATAACAAGGCAGATAAATATATTTTAAAACAATAGTATAAAACAGTCGTGGATTTTTGTCAAAAAGAAAATAACAGTTGTGGACTAATTGTAAAATATATGGAAAAGAGCCACCACTCCTAAAGTCCTAATAGACGAATAAGGACATTATATATGTGATAAGTCTCATCAAAGAAAGAATAATCTTTTAAGATACTTAATGGTTGCTTCATTGCAAGTTCGAATCGACCAGTCTAACAGTCCAACCAGAAATTCGACCTATTGTTGGTTGGAGTTAAATTTTAGATTAGATTTATTGAATGATCAAGCTAATTTTAAATTAATTGGATTAAATTGATATAAACCTGTCCCGAATAGATAACTGCAAACCTGAACTTTTCCAGATTCAATTCAAGGCACAATCTTCTTGTTCTACAATAACTGCTGCAGTCAGCAGCATGCATGTGCTAGCATTTCTCAAGCCGAAGAAAACTAGTTCTATTATCTAAAACACAAAAAAAAAAAAACGAGAAAAAAATTTGTCCATAATATAAAGAGACAGATGCGTGTATTAGACAATTAGTGTTGGTCTAAAAAGATTGCCTCAATTAGTAGTTTTATTTATGTGAGTAACAATTAGGTTATATTGGATAAAATATTTTAATTAATTTATATTTTTTTATTAGTTAAAAAATTTATTTGATTGTTCGATAAATAAGTCTTTTTTAGTAATTTTTAATATTTTTTGGATATTTAATTGTGAATATATTAAAACACTAGCTTTTAAATTTTAATTTTTTATATATTTTTTTATTTTTATCTTCGATATAATTATTCATTCTTTTTGTTATATTTTTAAATAAATTATAATTTTATTATTTTTTATCATTTTATACGTTTCACTTACTTTAACAACTAATTTTACTAAATACTTTTAATTTAATAAGTTAATTTTTTAACTATTCTAAATATTTGACTTTTTAGCTTTTAACTAACTTTTCAACTAATTTTGTTATACTTTTTCAAATACCTTAATTAGCATTTATTCTTATTTATTTATTTTTTTCTATTTTCATTATTTCTCGTACACACATACTATATAACTAGACTTTAATAATAATGTACTGTTTTTTTTTCATTTTCAATCAATAAAAAATTGAAAGTATAAAATTACTTTACATTATTTTCTTTATATATATATATATTTATTCTTTCTCTTACTATGTCTTACTAACACATAGGATAGTAATATTTATCAATATTTTTGTTTTATATATAGCAGTCTATGTTGAAGGGAGGGCCGGTGAGGTGCAGTCGTTGACCACTACCAAATCGCCAAAGGAATATGAAACAGTTATTGATTTGCATGGGAGTTGAATTTGATGTCTAAATATAGAATGATATCTCGGTTCACTATTCAAGTTGCTTTTGCTGAACGTTCACCGTTCAAGTTTGAATATGTAACCTTTAATTTTATTTTTTCGTTAACAGTTTGAATCTAATTAAACTTTGTATCATATACAATATGCAACAAATCCATTGAAATATATAGTACTCAACATTAACAAATTCCAAGTCAAATAAGAAGACTGGTGAAATTGGTTCGTACATCTAAATTTCTTGTCCTATCTTAAATTTAATAAATAACGATTTGTGCACAAGATAGTCCTGGGTTAGTAAAAAAAGAACAAAATAAAAGAGAAGAAAAGTCATGGAATGATCTGGTGTATGATTCTTACCAATCTCTACATGATGATCAAATTAATATCCAAAATCCTAATTATTCTCTACATGACACATAATCAAGTGTTATTAATTTTTTTTCTTCAATTAAAAAACTTAAATATGTATCACTTAGTCACCATTAAAAATAAATAGTAATTTAGGGCTATCTAATAATTTCTTCTTGCAGAGTTATGGACGAAGGTGGGACAACATATTTATAGAACACCAACATCAAATTAGAGAACTTTTTGGTGTTAGTCATACACACAATTTTAGGCTTTTCTTCTTCTTTTCGACTAAAGACTTTGTGATGCAATCCAAAGCCAAGATTTATTAATATAGAATAAAAGTATACTAAAATAATCAATCAAGCCAAATACGAAATAAACCTAGAAAACACGTGTTATGCATTTTAAATTAAGGTTTTTCATTTTAATATGTATATATTTTTTATAATTAATAATTTTATATTAGAGATTAGATTTTATAAGTAGAAATAAATAAATAATTTAGAAAGGTCTTTTAAGCTATTTAAAAAATTAAATTAAACTTTTTTATTATACTCATTTAACATAATTTTTTTTATGTTTTATAATTTTACAAAAGGTAAAACAAAAAAAAAAATCAAATGCCACAAACATTTTCCCTCACTTTAGGGGAAAATTTTTGTGATTATAAGTAAAAACATTTATTTATTTCTCAAATAAACAGTAAAAATTTGATCTTTTTTATTATATCAACTCATCTCTATTCAATTTTTTTATTTACATTAAATTTTGTTTCGATTAGTAAAATAGTCAAAGAGGAATGAATAACAAGAAAAAATAAGATGATATAAATAAAATAAAAGGAGAGTAAAAGATATTTATTAGAATGGATAAAAATAAGAAACAAAAATGAAGAATTTTTTGGCTTATTTGGATGAGTAGATAAGTGAGTATAAATAAATAAATAAATTATAAAGGATGGATAAAATGCATTTTTCGTTCTCCTATTTTTTCAAATTTGTGATTTAGTCTCCCTATTTTTTAATTGAGATATTTCATTCTCTACTTTTAAAAAATCCATGATTTTAGTTTCTTATTTTTTTAATTGATATATTTCGTCTCTCACTTTTAAAAAATTTGTAATTTTAGTCTTGTTTCCAATTTTAAATGTTAATCTATGAACTCAGTAAACATTGACACATGTCTATTTATTATCTACATGAAAAATATTTTTTAAAAAATTATTTAATTTGCTAACAAACTAATTTATTAAAAAGATAAAAATGTACATAGTCAAATCTAAAATATTGAAAAAGGAAACTAAAGTTGCATATTTTTTTTAAAATGAAAAACAAAACATCTCAATTACAAAATAGAGGGACAAAGGATTTTTAAAAAGTAGGAAACAAAATATCTCAATTAAAAAATAAGATAACTAAAATCACGATTTAGAAAAATTGGGAGACAAAAATTATATTATTTTTTTTAATTTGTTTTATGTTGTACAAAGGATTTCAAGAGAGGGCATCGGAGAGAGACAGAGGTGGCAGCGTGAGGTGGTAGCAAGCTGGTGGTGGTGTTAGGATTTCGACAAAGAAAGGTTTTGAGAGAGAGGGGGGGATGAACACAACGAGTGAAGATGATCATATATGAGACCTTGTGTTTTAGTTTTAGAAGCAAATTCAACATTAGTTGTAGAGAACGATGTAATTAACAACTCAAATCTTATAGGGGTTCCTACAGATCCAATGTTAGAAACTCAAATCTTACATCAATTTATACAAAGGATAAGATGCAGAGATCATTGTGATTTTTGAGCCAAGGTTGGGTCCATGCATGAATGCAATTTCCATTGCCAATCCTCCATTACACGCTTTCTTTTACCACTATCCTTGAAGCATGGATATTGTGTCATATAAAACCTGGATTGTGCCCTCATTAAGCTTTCAAGATATTCACCGTTGGAAAACATTTGACTTCAAAAACTTGAGCTACTATAATATCTTGGTTGGTCATCCATCTCTAAGCTTGTTTCCCTAGCATGACAAGGTTAAAAGCATGCAATTGCTTGAAGCTCATTCCTTCATGTTCCTTCTTCATAGTCATCTTGTCCCAAACTTAGCCACTTAATTCCTTTTCTTTGTTGGTTGTTAGAGTCTCACCAAAAAGAAGTCATCATCTTCTGTAATTCATCTTGTAGCTAGAGTGAAGGGAAGCAAGTAGACAATCATGCAATAAGTTGGAATTGATTGAGCAACACATTTAACAAGAATTTCTTTACTCGCCTTTGAAAGTTGTTTACTCGTCAAATGATTGATGTGGTTTCAAATTCTATCTTTGATGAGGTCAAATACTATTTTTCTCCATTTGCCAACAGAAGGTAGTTTCAAATATTTGGTGGAGCCAATAGTCTTTGAAAAACCCAAGTGTGAAGAGATGCTGAGGAGTATAGGAGTTGAAAAAGATTTCTGATTTTTGAAAATTGATAATTTGACTAGAAATTTCTCCATACTTATCTAGAATCTCTTTATATTAATAGTTGTAATTTCTTAATTTGTAATTTGCCGCGCAAAATAAGAAATAATTATGAACAAATAAAAGATGTGAGGGATGGAGTCTCCTTACACACCTTAACTCCTTAACTCCGCATATATCAATTACTTTTTCAGTTATTATTATATAGATTATATAATAAGAATAATATTTCTAAATGTTTTCATGGTTAACAAATGTGAGAATCATTTCCAAATTCCGTGATATACTATTTTAGGTGGCCATGACAACATCTTAAAGCGCCAAAAACGACAATAGATGGAGGTTTTGGATATAGAATCAATTATTAATAAAATGGTTGGTCCAAACATTTAATTATTTTTCATAGGAAAACAAAAAGACAAAAGAAAGAGCATTACTAGTTTATATAGAATCTGAGCATTAGTGCCAGTTTGTTGATTCTTCTTGTAGGAGACAAACTTGAAGACCCTCCAATTGACGCATGCTACACTCTCATTTCTTTTATCTAGTATTTCTCTTGTATCTATTGTATATAGTATACTATCTTACATTATATTTATATATTAATCCAAGTAATTTAAAAAAGGTTAAATAGTCATCGTGCATCAGAATTAGAATTCACGTGGACTAACTAAAGATAAGTGTGAACATTTTGTTGTTGGATCATTCTCTAAAGGAGAATTCCATTTTCAAATGGTTTGTGTTTTGTTTAAATAATAATAATAAATGTATTTTTTTATTCTTAAAAATCAAAGACATACAATAACTCATACATAATAAACTAATTACTAAACCCCTTTATATATATATATATATATATATATATATATATACCGATGTATCTAACAAAGCTTAGATCATCCACAAATTAGTTGTGTTAATATTTGCAATAATTAACACTTATTCATCATATGTAAAAAAATAGAAAAATGAAAGTAAGATTATTCTTTTGAATTTCATGGTTATGCATTATTTATCGATGTAAATTATTTTACATTGACAGACAACAAACTACTATTAAATTTCTTTATTTTCTCACATTAGATTATATTTTAATTAAAATGAGGTTGGACTTGATGGAAAGTGGAGCAGAGGAAGTTGGTTACAAAAACATAAGGGGTTGGTTGAGTTATGAGATAGGAAAATGGGATTAAAAAAAAAAGTTGGACAAAATATTGGTGGTTAGAGTTAGAGTTTTGAGTATGAAGAGTTGAGATGAGAAAGGTGGCAAAAATAATTGGTGGTTGAAGTTTTGAGATGAGGGTGCAGCCGAGCAGGACGGAGGAAATTAGTCGTAAAGTTTAAGACGGAAACGTGGGATACAAGAGGGTGATTTTAAAAAAATTAAATATAATTTTCGTGTATGTTGTTTAGTGGTTTTTTTATTTTAATTCTTATAAAATATTTTTTTTCCTTAAAGCACTTTAAATATCAAATAAAAATGGAGTACTGGATCATGAGAGGATTTGGATTTTGAAATGGAGAAGGGTGGCAAAAAATAACGAGGGACAAAAAGATGGAGTTGAGATTTTAAGACACGAGAGTGAGAGATTGGAGCAAAGAAAAATGACCAAAATGCAATATATGAAAAACATGAATTTATTGCATAGCTATATTTACACTTGCAAAAATTTTAAAACAAAAATTTACCATGACTATTTATTTTCATATTAAATGTATTTTTAATCTCTATCGATAGAATAATATTCGTTTTTAGCATTTTAAAAATAAAGTGTGTTGCTTTTGAGTTTTTAATTTATAAGAATCTGTCGTATGTGATTTTATTTGGGTAAATTATCATTTTATCTCATGTGTAAATTGATCATAATTTAATAATTTAAAAATAAAATTTCAAATTTAATTTTTAAATATGAAATAAATGCGATAAATACAAGTCCTAACAATAAATTAATCCCTAAATTTTATAATTTGATGTCAAATTAATCCTAAAAAACATAAGTTAATATCAAATTAATTCTTGAATATTATAATTTAATAATAAAATCATCTCACAGAATTAATGACAAAATGTAATTAACACATTTTCTTACATACGAAATAAATAAATGAGAATTTTCATTCTTTTATTACCAATTTACATATTAAGGGATTAAAATGACTATTTATTAATCTTATTTTTATAAATAAAAAAGTTAAAATAGTCTTATTAGTTATAAGAAAAACAAGGATTTTATAAATAAGGGACCAAAGTTAGTCATTTTGATGATAGTAATGATCATGATAATGATAAAGATAATGATTATGATGGTTTGAGATATTTTAAACATGATAAATTATATCTTTTATATATTTGATTTTCTATTGATAATTTTATTGTTAAATGAGATTTTAATTTAAATTTATAATATTTTAAATATAAATCTTTTATTTTAATCTAAAAATGAGTTATTTTCATCTTTCTAATGTATTTAATTCGTATCTTAATTTCGAAATTTCTTACCAAACAAGAACAACGGAAAAGGTAGCTGGCTAACTGCTATACAGTACTGTGTGTAGGGCGATGCAGGTTGATTATTGTGGGGGCAATTGTCTCTATTAACTTTTTAGTTGTTATTTATTTATGTATAGATATGTATAATTATTATTTATTTATATAATTTAAAATATAATAAAATAAGTCTACTTATAATATAAATATTACTCCCACAAATTTATTTTTAATCTTATTTTTTTCATTCTCAATTAAGCATTTTTACTATTTTTTTTCATTCTTTAGGTGTATTTTACATATTATATTTGTAATTAATAAAAAAAACTATTTCATTCATTTTAAATTTCTTTTATCTTTATACACATATATAATATTTGAATTTTTTAGTTGTCTATCATTTAAAATTTATTTTCATCTTTCAATTAATTTTCAATATTTTTTGAAAATAAATTATCAATATAGTTAAAAATAATCTTAAATTATAATTAATTTTTCATTTTAAATTTAAAATTTAAAATATAAATTATATTTTTCATTATGAACTTTAATTATAACATAATTATATGTTAAAAATTATTTATTTATTATTTAAATTTTAATCATCTAACTTAAATATTTTTTGAAAAATATAAATTAAATATTTATCTATGATTCATAAACTAAAAATAAAAATAAGATTCTAGATCCCTTACTAGTCAGCCTAGTGGTAACAAGTGCGGTTGCTGTCTATTTACAGTATTTCACAAAGCCAAACCTATCACTATCAATCTCAAATGATTTGCACAAAAATCTGACATTATAATTGGCTATAATTTACCTGTAGAACAACTACTAACGCCATTGGTGTGACCAATTATACCCATTTAAATATTCTACGAGTATAGAGGCGGGCAATATTGTTCCCTCTGTTCTTTAGTTTTCACCAACTCACCAATCGAGATTCTTTTTTCAGAACCGCGCAAAACAGCATCAAAACTCCTCGTCTCTTCCTACTTACAGTACATCTCCTGATCTCCATTTTATTTTATTACAACGGAAAGAAGATTCTCTCAAGATAATTAATCAAATTTTTTAATAAAAATTAATTATTTAAAAAGTCAGTATAAATATTTTACACTAATATTGTGATGACCTAAAATAATACTATAAATTTACCCTCAAATGATTTTATTAGTTTATTGTTCATATGTTGATTTGATTATAATAGATTTGATAATTTAATGTTATTCAGTAAGCTTTTGCAATGGAGAAAGTTTATAAACACTATGTAATTAATAGGATACTTTCCTATAGAATTTGTAGTTAATGAATATGCCAATTTTTATTATAAAAAATCACAAAGGTTATCGGTGGTATTTGAAATTTGTAATCTTGTTTTTCTTAAAAAAAAAATATTTACTTTGTCTTTTCTACAAACATATTTTTTGTAAAGTTTAATGATTATCATCGGTGTAATCATAAATCATTATTGATACAATTTTTAAATTAATTATTATAAAAATTAAAAAATATATTATGTATGATGAATTGTGATTAAATGATTATATCAAATTTTGTATGTATAATTTTTTTCCTCTTTTTTATATATGTTCGTTTACTACAACGCCGTATACAATTGGGGGATTTTTTTTTCTTGACTTGAATATAGAAAATTAATATACAATTGCTTATTTTTTTAGGTTAATTTATTTTTAAAAGGTTGACATAATACTTATTAAATTGATTTTTTAAATATTTATTTTAAAAAACCTGTTGAAAAATTTAATTAAAATTTAGTTATAACTATTTTGACAGTACAAAGATGTTTTGATATAATTAAAGTTTGTAATATATAATTATAAAATTATTATTATATATATATATATATTATGTTTGGTAAGAATTTTAAAGAGTTTATAATCTTTTTACTAGTTTATAAGTTATTTTGACATAATTTTATTTTTCATAAGCTACTTCAAGTAGCTAAAAAAAATAAGCTATCTTATAAACTAAAAGCTTTTTTCTTCTTAATTTTATTCTCACCAATTTATTAAAAATCAATTTTATCTTTTATTCAACTGAAATTTTTTTTACTTATTTAACATTCTTACAAACACTAGATGCCATATTTATTTGCTTAGCTATTATGAAACTTGAAATTCTATTTTTTATTATTTTGGTTAATGTTAAAATATTTATTTTAATAAATTAATCTACTGTTTAATTTTTATGTTTATTTAAAATAATTGGTCATTAAACAAAAGGTGATAAAAAATCAAAATTATAAAGAAAGAATAATTTTTATTTTTCATTTTAAAATAATATTATAATAAAATATTAAATATTTAAAATTTGATTCTAAAAAAATAATTTTTTTAATTTAATTATACTTTTTTCAACCTTGAGCAAATTGATTTAGAGCTTCAAGGATTCAGTTATCTCATTCCTTTAATATTCTTTTTTATTTCTGAAATAGGGCTTTTCAGGGTCTTTGTTGTAGGGTTTAATAAAAGTTTTTATTTTGACTCGCATTATTGTAGGGTTCAACAATGGTTTGAGTCTGGTTATGTGTGTGATTATGATTGTAACTAAAAAGGATTTTAGTGAAAATATTTGACTAGGTTTGTTGAATCTAATTGGATGTAGGTAAAAAATTATTGAATCAATATAAATTGTTTCAGTCATATATCTTTTTGTCCTTAACTCCTTTTATGCGTTTTGTGATTTGTCTGATTTTAGTAATTGAATCTTTGTTCAATTGATTCTGTATATTTGTAATTTGATTAATGTTTTCAAGGGTCTTCCATCATACATATAACTCTGATTTCATGATTCCATTTGGCTCAATTGATCCAATATAAAAGGGTGGTAAAAAGGGTTTTCAAAATATTTTGAAAAAGTGAAAAAGATTTTTTCATGAACTCCTATTCACCCCCCTCTAGATAGTTTTGAATGGACCAACAATTGGTACCATAGATCTTGAAAGATAATCAAAACTTTAATTAAAGATAAGGAAAATGACAAGGAATCAATTACCATTTGCTGAAGGTGCATCAATCAACGTACCACCTATGCTTTGTGGTATAAACTATCCCTTTTGGAAAACAAGAATGATTTTTTTTAATGGAAATTGTTGATAGATGGATTTAGAATGTAGTGATAAATGGCCTAATTTCTAATAGTTGTTGTTGATGGAAAAATAGTTGAAAAACCACATGAGACATATGGCTGATGCAGAAATTAAGAAAGGTTAACATGACTTTAAGGCTATGAATATAATTTATTATTCCATAAACTCTAATGAATTTTTCAGGATCTTCGCTAGTAATTCAGCCAAAGAAATGTGGGATTTAATTCAAGTCACCATGAAGACATAGATGATGATAGAAGATCAAGGAAGAATTGACGAGACTCTTAAAACTGTCCAAATACAGGGACCTATGACCAGGAGTAGGACCAAACAGTCAGAGGATACCCTCCAACAAATGGTATCATATATACTTAACAAGGTCCAAGTGGAGAAGGATGAAGGCCTAGAGGCACTACCAAGAATCTTAATTGTTGTTGAAGGCCTAGACTAATTTGAAGGCCCATGCCAAATATGTTTTTTTTTCTATTTCTAATTTTTTCATTGTCATTTTGGCCCAAACTAATTTGAAGGCCCATGCCTACTTCTATTTTTCATTGTCATTTTAATTAAATAAAATTTGTGTCTTTCCAACTGCACCTCAGATACACTATATGTATTGAACTCGTTTTCAATAGAAGGGAATTTTGGAATTTTGCGAATATTTTGTGAGAGCTTCTCTTTGGGTTCCTTGTTGAACTAATCTCGAACTTATCAAGGTAATCCTTGTGGCATCTACCCTGACTTATCTTCCCTCTCTAAAAGTGACATCATCCAAACTCCGTGACCTATATCAAGTGATCCGCTCCTAGTAAGGATCATATCAAGAATGTATTCATACAAGAATATGAGACTTTCCAAATGTTGAAAGGAGAAACACTTGTTGATGTTCATAAAAGGTTTACTCACATAGTCAACCACTTAAAGGCATTAGGAAAGGTGTTCGAGGAAGAATAGCTAAATGTCAAAGTTCTAAAATCATTAAATAGAACTTACCAGGCTAAGGTGACAACAACTTCATAATCCAGCCTCAAAACTAAAGGAGCATGAGATAAACATAACTTGCATGGATGATGAAGAAGAAAAGGAAAAGAACAATAGCAAGGATAGGAGCTCATTACTTCCAATAAAGAGGATAAAGATGAGGAACAAATTGAAGGCTTAGACAATGACAACCTAACTCTCTTAGTGAGAAAGTTCAGAAAATTTCTCAAGAAGAACAACAACGAGGATATGAGATCATTTCAAAGGAGAATTCCAAAGAAGAGTGAATCTGCTTCTCCCAACTTCATTTGCTTTGAATGTAAAAACTAGGCCACATCAAATCCAAATGATCTGCCTTTTTGAAGAACCAACAAATTGGCGAGAAAAATGGAAGAAGTCAAGGAAAGAAGCTTGGGAAGAAAATGCTTCCAACTCTTCAAGTGAAAGTTCAGAGGAAAGGGAAGCTAATTTATGTTTAATGGCTAATGAAGAAGCATGAAGCAATGTAAGTGATTTTGAATCCAATAACAATTATGATCATTTACTTAATGCCTTCAATGAATTGCATGATGAAGCCCAAAGACTCACTTTTATCAATAGAACTCTAAAAGGTAAAGTTAGGTGCATGGCATATTGAGAAATTTACAATTCTGTAAAAAGATGTTAATAATTTAAGAAAGAAAAAGTGGAACTTGAAAAATCCATGGAAAATCTCTCTTGCAATTGTAAATCCATCAACGAGGCATCTACTTCTACCTGTGAAAATTACAAGCATTTAGAGAGTAAAATTTAGCACTTACAAAAGACTCTTGTCAAATTCACAATGGTAAGAGCCAATTTAGATCTTTTATTGGGGTCTCAAAAGTGTGTCATGGAAGGCTAGTCTAGGATATGAATTTCAAAGGAAGTGGAAATCTTACAAAAACTTTTGCCTCTACATTCATCACTTGTCACTTTTATATGCAAAAAGGACATAGATCTCCTTCATGCTATATAGAAAGATTGTTCCCAGTGGATTCTCAAAGGAACCCAAAAGACAACCAACCCAAGGTTCCAAGATTATTTAGGTAATCGAATCCACCTCTTAATAATTTATTACAACACAACTACAAAAAAAGGCTTTCAAAAACAGTTATAACACTCTTTCCATGAAGATTTTGAATCGTCTTTGAAGACACCATTGTGGAAAGCCAACACTTTCCACGACGGTTTTTGAACCGACTTAGAATTTCGAATTCTACATCAGTTTTCATAGAAGTTGTTTTAGAATTTTTTTTCTTTTAAAAATGTAAAAAATTGAGGATTTAAAAATGATTCTTCATAAAACTGTCTTAGAAAATGTACATTTTAAGACAGTTTTCTGAACTTAGAAAGTCACTTTTCTAAGATGACTTTCTGAAGAATCTTTCTTAGACGATTTTTCTGAAAACTGTCTTATTTCTAAGATGGTTTTTCATAGAACTGACTTAAAAAGTAGCATTTTTGAAAAATTAACGCAAAATTAAAGAGTGAAAGTGCAATCCATCTCTCTCCAGCATAGGTAAAGAAAAGTATCGAGCTTGACATAAAACCTAAAAAACAAATCAAAGGCATATAAAATTTATATTGTTAAAGTAAACAATCACATACAAAATATTGAAATTTGGAAATGCTAAAAGTAGGAAGAAGAACCAATATACTGAATTTACTACCCCATAATTGTTGTAATTCCAATTCCAAGTAAATGTAAATATAATGAATGACAAAAAAGAAATTATGTTTAAATACATCTTTATTTGTATAGTTTATCTCAATTATGGTTTTAGTTCTCATATTCTAAAAGTTTGGTTTTTGATCTATATACTTTTATTTAGTTTAGGTTAGGGACTGTCCTACCAACAATATAGCATCACATGTACCCTTTAAGAGACAACCATCAAAACCAGTGTCCAGTAAGTTATAGGGACCAAAAACAAACCAGCATGTAACTATAAGAGCTCAAACTTAAAGAGAATGAAACTATAGAGCAAAAACCTAAACAAACAAAGCAAAACTATATAGACCAAACATTAAACATTTAAACCAAAATTGAGATCAACTATAGGGATGGAAATGTTAATTGGATGGCAAATGTTGCTCATCTAAGCCCATGGGTTTGCATGTTATTTTGGACCCCCCCTGTTCCATGTCAGCTCCTCCTATTGAGGGATGCTATGGGGCTTTCGTCTCCTAGATTTGTTCCTGTCTAGCCTTTTTTTCTTGGGGCTTAGCCCTCCTCAACATAAAAAATAAAATAAAATAAGGATGAAAAATGCATTTAAAGTTTAAACCTTATAATTATGACAGTGACAAAATATGTTATCAATATTTCTCAAGCATCTAGCTGGGGGCAATTTTTGCATAGTTTGTCTTACTCAGAATCTCTAATTATCTTACAAAACCTTTTCTCCAATTTTCAGCATCACCATTATAATATGGACTTGACAACTACCATTCCAATACATCTATGCTAATAATTCGCATGGGTGTCACCTCTTATTAGCAAGTTTTTCCATTTAGTATTATTTAAAAACAGAAACACAACACACAAAATCCATGTTAGAGTATTTAGTTTAGTGTTTTAGAGCTTATTAGGATTCTATTTGAATTCTGTTAAGCTTGTTGGCAGTTGTATCAAACAACTAAGCTTCCACCGCAATCATTCTACTTTTATATAAATATTGTTCACTTATGTTAATCAATGTAATGAAAAGTATTTTCTCATTCCAAAATATTAGAACACTCTTTCGCTTTCTCTTTCTCCCTCTCTCTCTCTACACACACACACACACACACACACTTACATTTATAACAATATTGATACCTGGGCATATTTAAAAACACTATTAGCATCAACAACAACTTACAACGCAAAAAGCTGTGAAGTATAATTTTACCTTAGTCAGACTCATCAAGCTTTTTACTTTGGTACATTTGAATTAAAAAATATAACTAAGGCATTACACAAAGGTAGAAACAATAAATTATTTTGAAATCTAGCTAACAATTACCCCATTAAGTTATATATTTGAACTTTTTTATAATGAATATACCTGCAAATGGCTCTTTACATGTGCAATGTTGAGTCCTCTGAATATTGTTTTAAAAATAAACAAAAATATAACAATGGTTTAATACTTCAGAAAGCCCACTATGAACCAACCAAGATCCTAATTTTGTATTTGGCTCATAAATGCATATTTACCCTTGGACATTATTATTTAATGATTTGACAACAACTAATTTAAAGATTAGGAATAGGGTAAATTACAATGAAATATTGGTAAAAATATTTGTAATTTATGAACTACTAACCACTCAAGTAGTTAACAACACTCAAAGAATGGTCAATGAATAGTCACCTGTTAATATAATAAACCACTTGATATATACACCATACCTAAACTAGATGACTTGTTATACCAAGAATATTTGTTTTTTTGTAATTTCTCTAACATACTTACACTTGAATGTGCCAGTGTGTGTGTGTGTATTTGTGCACATCTATGTTTGTATATAAGTGAATTCTGTTAAATGTGTGTAAAAGTGAAATAGGAATTGTCCAAAAATAAACACTACAAAGATGTAGACTAAAAACCACTACAACTTCTGTTGTAGTTCTTCATACAAAGTTCCTAACTTCTGTATTCATGGAGAAGTTTTGTCAAAGAAGACAAATTTTTATTCTAACTTCTAAGCATCTTGAACAATATAATTTTTGAATTTAGAAACTAAAATAATAATAGAAAGACCCATCTTGCAGGTACTAGAATATGAAACTTACAAGGAAGTCTTGGCCAGTCCATGAATATGATTCATGTCTAGTAGTAGCCTAGAAAATTGCAAATGCCACATAGAATAATAGTACTGCCAATGAAAAAATAAAAATCTCCCCAAATAGAGGTAAGCTCACTGTCTTCTGACCATAATTTTGACATTTTATACTCATATAAATTAAAATTAGAAAGAGAAATTAACAAAACTTGTGGCATGCAGAAAGAACATCGAGCATATTCTCAGGCCAAAAAACAAAGAGACATTAGTTGTACCTTAAAGTGAGGCTTACAATAAAATTGTGCATACCCTGATAAAGAAAACAAATTTAAATTAACATAAAAAGGAATTTTAAAGCTTTAGATTGCTTATGTTCATGACAATGATGGTGTTGGTATTAGTGCTCCTAAATCCTTTCTTTCAAGAGACTTTCACTCTCTCCCTTTCTTTTCTTACCCTCATATAACTTGTGTATGAAATAAACAAGGATAATGTAATATAATACGATTGGCATATGTTAATAACTTGAATTGCTAATTCAAATTTTCAATATATTTATACATAACAAATTTAATTGTGCAAGATTTAGAACCAATACCCCCCCTTCATGCACACCATGAAACATGATATTTTGTTAATTAGAAAGAGTATCAGAGTAGAAGTAAATTCAAATCCAAGGAAATTTCAAATCCAAGGAAATGAGTTACAAATCCAAGTAAATTTGAAAAAAGTTTACTCATACAAAAGGTAATGTGTTAAAACTTAGAACCTTATGAGTTGAGAGCATACCATTGACTCCAGACAAACCACTTTTTGCATTTATATGGTGAAATAACTCCTTCAGTAACTAGCTTCTTCACCTGCCACTTAACCTGCCAACTTCATGTTTATCAAATGAAACTCTACAACATGTGCATTTTATGGTTATTAAACAATTCAAAGGTATCCCATGCTTATAAATCTTATTCTTTCTCCAGAAAGAGCTTAGCACATATTGTTCCTAAATTGAAGTTATGTAGGACGATTAGTTGTTGGTCATTTATATTCACACATATTTAAGAATTTCAAACTAAAATCCTAACTTCAACATCAGTCCATAGAGTACACTTAAACCTTTACAAATTAACACTAAATACTAGTATTAATAACAACTAAGAATAATAGCAGCTAACAATAACCTTTAGAGATGATGAGAATTTGGAAACATAGAAATGGACAATAACGAGGTGTATATAATCTTAAACTTGTGATCTTGAAAATATACCTTGAAGGCTAGAATTATAGTCACAACTAGTTAAATGCTTTGCAAGTGCCTCTGCTAATTTCTTTTGCCAATTTGGTGCATTTTTTGCTTCACATACAGGACAAACTATTGTTGTCTCTATTGTTAAATTTACACTAGGAAGAAAAATATTATATATATATATATATATATGCACTTCCTTTTGAAGAATTCAACAAGAGTTGTTACAAAGTTCTACATATATGCATCCAATATTACAAGTCATAGAAATATGTGCAACATAGACATCCAAAACAAAACAAAGCAAAAAAAAAGGATATATAAAGTATACCTTCTAAGTGGAATCAAGACAAAGAGACCAACAAATCAAACCACAAAAAGGAAGCCAATCATCCAACCAAATGCATGTTCTTTAATAGCACCTAGATTATTACCTTCATTTCCAACTCCTGACAACTCATAAGTCGTCCTATTTAATCCCAACAGATAAGAAGCAAATCCTCCTACCATATACACATACATAGATCAAACTCTAGAAAACAAAAAAAATACAAAGAGTAAATCCTCCTACCATGTGATCATACCACAAATTTATTCATACTTAGTAACAGAAAGAAATACAAAAAGAGAAATGTTTCAACTTCTTTCTCTTACTAAAAAAGAGAAAGAGTAAGTGTGACTGTGTGTGAGACAGTAAGTGAGCATTTTCACATAATAAGAACACTCATTCTCTCCCTGTTATCATTATCATATATAAACATTCAAATTCATATCAAAATCTTTCCACAGTCAGAAAACAAAATTGAACATTCACAAAACACGCTTAGCCATAAGTAAATTAAAAAAAGTGACACAGACCGGTCACAATGGATATTCATAATAACTTAGTGACACGAGAGTAGTAGCAACACCTCCTAACCACCAAACTCAATCATTCAGCAAAACCATAAAAAACACTTGGCACATAAGTTGGCCTACTCGTTTCGGATACTCCCCTACAATCCTCTAAGCTCCAACAACCTAAACAACACATAAACATAAACAAATTACAAAACACCAAATCATAGTGCACAATGCAAACATCTTAATCTCAATGAAATAACGAAAAACATCGTGATTTTCAGCAAGATCAAATGAAATTGTGAACATAAAAGCACATAATGACATCATGAAAACCCTTTAAAGCAAGAAGAAGAATAGTTATTGCGACACAATCACGAGGATGGTTGAACCGACAGCGGTAACTGAAGCCACAAAAACTAGTCCTCCAATAATAAGTGCAATCAACCTCATTGGGGTGTTGTGAATACAATTCCTCCCTAGCCCCACCCATTCCCAATTACCACATAGGCTCTCCATTTTCCACAATCAAGATCGAACCTGCTTCACATTCCCCCCCCCCCCCCAAAAAAAAACCCCTTAAATCACAAACACCAAAAACATAATACCAAAATAGATTAATTAGATACCTTCGAGCCTGGTTTGGGCTTCAGGCCTGACCCATTCTGGTGGCGGATCAGACCACGAACCTTCACTGGACCAGGTGTACTGCTCCATTGAATCAAGCCAAACTGGAGAATGGAGCTAATTCGACACTAATCAAAAACCACAATGAAAGACTCTAATCAAATGGAAACTAAAGAGAGAGAAAATGATGGCGTTGACCATGACATCAAAGAGGTTTCGGTATCGAACATCGAAGGTGAAGTTGTTGCAGAAGTTAAACAAATGTTTTTGAAAAAGTGAGATTCCGAGAGGAATCTTGGGGTTAAGGTGATAAAGATTGTAAGGGTAGAGGTTGATGAAGAAGGAGGAGTTGGTGTCGTGAAGGAATTGGAGTGGATCGAATAGGGTTGCATCGTTGGGTTCTTGAAACTATGCGTTTGAGGGAGGGAAAGGGGAGATGAGTACGGTGACGAATAAGAATGAGGTAGAGACCTTGAAGTTGCAGATGCTGAGGTCACGAATGTAGAGGTAAGGTTGGGGAGGAGGGAGAGAGAGATGAAAAAGAAGGTGAAAATAAGGATGAGTGAGAGAGAGCCCATGACATTGTACTCTAGTATTCCTTTCGAAGACGGTTTTCTAAAACCGACATTGTATTCTCGCATTCTACATCAGTTCTTGAAGAAAATGATGTCATAATGTATTTTTAAAGATGATTTTATTCAATTATTTAAAAAAATATCACCTCTTTACTTACGACATTGATTTTTGTAGAATCGTCATAAAATCAGTCTACGACGCTTTTTATAATAGTGCAAGTTTCTCTTTATTAACGGAACTTTCACTTTAATGATAATTTTTCCTATAGTATGTCCGACAAGCTTTTAACCGGGCTAAGATCTTTCCAATACATATTAAGTGGGCACCTCCAACATCAATTTATAGTTTTTGGAAGAATTAATTCCTTTTGGTGCTGGCGGTATTTTCAAACCTAAATTATCAAGCCAGGAACACCTCCTTGACTACTAGTCCAACTGCTGAAGAAATAATGGATCATATTTCTAATCAGAAATTTTAAATTTTATTTCTAGCAATGTTAACTTAAATAAAATGACAAACATTCGTACTAAGAAAAAAAATGCGTAAATGCTTCATGTACTCAAAAGTTCACCGTAAAAAGAGATAAAAGAGTATATTCGTAACTATATATCCGAAAATCAAGTTGAGTCGTGGGCGCGTGCCCGTTCATTATATCAAATATGATTCTTTTATGATATACTTTTATAATATAAACTTTACTGTTATCTCATCCCAAAATTATTGTTCGCTTGGAATATTTTTCAATGACAGAATCTTTTGTTGAAAAAGAAGATCGACGACTGATAAGAAAATATGGGAGTACGTGCATATGTTTTTTATGGTCAAATTTAAGCTCTCAAATTAATTATGCATATGTTTAAAAAAGTTATCTTGAATAATTAATTTCTATAATCAAATGATTTTTTAAGGTTTTATAATCAATGATAAAACTATAAAGATAACATTACTACTTTCATTTAATTTGTCATTATAGAATAAGTGTCCATTTGTTTTAATTTATTTAAAATTAATTTCGATAAAATTAATATTAAACTGTAGATTAATGTGATTGAAATACTATCAAATTAATGTTAATCATAAATTTTACATTAAAACTTATGTATAGATTATGAATAAAAATTGTTTCTCAATGTAAATAAAGGGGGCATAAAACTGAAAGAGAAACAAATAATTTTTTTATAGAACAAAAAAATTATCAAATAAATGCGCAAGAAATATTCCAATCCATTTACATATAAGCCTCCTCTAATGTTCAATCAATAGAACATGATATTTTGGTTTTAGCGGTATGGAATTTAACACAGTAAATAAGAGTTAACCACTATTCAAGTATTCATGCTAGACATAATAAAATTATCAAGTTTTACTTTTATTCACAGTCAAGTCGTAATCGTCCAGCGCTCATCTTTTTTAAATCCTCATGTTATGCATTTCTGTTCTAATATTGGGTGATGTTTGACCACTGTTGTCAATTACTGACTTTTTTGTTGGTGAAGTTTCAATTACTGACTTGCACTCCTAATGTTAGGTAGTATTGTAATTTGGCTTTTTTTCCCACTTAAATGGAGTGTTCAACTTATCAAGGAAAAAGTTTATATCCATTTACTATTCTCAAGTTTTACTTTTATTCACAACTGTTCTTTTACCGGTGCGTTACACGGAATTAACAGAATATTTAAGAGTTTTTTGACTTATCATAAAACAAACATTATAAAAAATTAAACGACAAACTTAAAAATATATATTACTCACCTTCCCATGATGCATCTCACCAGTAATAAACATGGATATGAATTAAAATATTTATTCATCTATTTTGCGTAGGACTATGAAAAAAAGATTGAAACTAAATAAAAATAACAAATGACAAATTATTCACTTCCTTTATGTTTTATTCACATTCCTAGTATATTGACTCATGAGTGAATGGACGACACAAATATTTACTTATCTTTGTTGTCAACATATAAAAAATACTTATAAGTATTATTCAAAAACTTTGATTGATTAAATTGTTAAAATTATAGCAGGATTTTTTTTATCCTAGGAATCAAAGATAATATCAAATACTAACAATACTCATACAACCTGTTCAATTAATTAAGTTAGACTATTTTGATAATTCCACGAGGATTTGAGAAAAGTTAATTTAGAAATTCAGATTTTGATTAGTTTTTTTTAGAATAAAAGATTTTAATTAGGTTAAAGAAATATAATATTGCAATTGTAGTTAAAAAAAATGCTTATTAAAGTGTGAAAATAACTTAAATGCTTAATTAAAAAGCTATAAGGGGGTGAATCATTTTATGATCAACTTTCATCATGGAAGTATTAACAAATACATGTATTTAATTTGTTTTTTTATTACGTTGTTAAATATAAATTAATTAGATAAAATAATTTTTAAATTTGTTTATATAAAAATATTTTGAAAATAAGTTGTGAGAAAATGAGGAAGAAAATATATTCATACCAAAATTATTAAAATAATGAATTATAAAAAGATACTAAAATTATAATAAAATATAAGTTTTATAATAATTCGTATGCTAATGTACTTCCGTACCAAATATTTATTCTTTTGCTATGCTTTATCCATATTTTCTATACTAATCAATTAATTAGATACATTTTTAATGTGTAAAAATAAGAAAAGAGTAACAATTTTCTGCGGCTTTTTAAGATTTTAAATTTTAAATGTGTAACAATTGAAACCAAAATTTAAATTGAATTTCATTTTTTTTCATTTAATTAAATATAAATTAATGACTTTTTAAAAAAAAATCAAATTAGATTAAATAAAAGAATACATTCAATTAGTAAGCAAGAGAAAAGAGAAATCTTTGTTTATTACAATAATCAATTAAAAAATATTCAAATTAAAATAAAACATGATTCTCTTGGTAATTTTATTGTTAATGTAATGAGTTTAACCTCATATATAAAATAGTTTTATACCGTTATTAAATTATAACATCATTGTTGATATAACTTATAAAGTAATTAACATAAAAATCAACAATCTTAACATACAAGATGGGTTGGGATTAGATGCTGGTGTAAAACTTTTTAAATTATCATCAGTGTGTAATCCTTTTTTTTATAATGTGATTTAAGCTATTTTGTTAATCCTATGATGTAAGTATATTTTTTTTAAGCTTTTGATTTTTTTATCCGGTTTGTTCTAAATTATTCATACTTTCCATGTTAGATAAAAAAAAATATTGAATAAATTAAAAGCTATTAAGCCAAAAGATAGGAAGTAAGAAAAAAATATTTATATTCAAACTAGTATAATAATAGATAAAAAAAATGTTTTAGTAGTTCTCGGTAAATTAGAATAAGTTTTTCAGTATATTTATATTAAAATATTTGTTCTAAATTTATTATAACCAAAATAAAAAAAATAGTGTACACTAATAAGTTAGATGATAATGTGATTTATGTAAAATTTTCATTTCCAATGAGTTAAATATAAATTATCCTATTTGCTTTTTTAAAAGAAATCATTTCCATGTGTTATTTTTTATATATTTTTTCTATATTAAAAAATTTACATTTCAATATCAATGTATAAAAAATTATCTAGGTCAAAGTAAATATTAAATAATTTAGTTAAATGAGAAAATAATAAATTAGAAATGAATAATAATAACAATTTGCCTAAAAATTCTTAGTTTTTATAATTAAATAAAAAATATAAACAAAATTAGTTAATATTTTAGAAATTGAGAAGGTAAACAGATTTTGTGAGACAACTTAAATAAATTAAAATATATTCTTTTGTGAAAGTAAATAAATTAAAATATATTTCACTGCAATGTAAATATAGACGTTATTTTCTTACTATATCATAATTTAAAATAATTTATTCAAATTAATTGATTGAAGAACTACCTATTAGTTAAAACAATATATATATATATATATATATATATATATATATATATATATATATATATATATATATATATATATAAAATTAAAAATTCTAAATGTTTCAAGAGCACATGTACCTTAAATTTAATAGGCCATAATTCATTTCCAAATAAATGAGATATAAATAAATTCTCAAAATTTTAACAAAAATAATAACAAATAATTTTTTGTGATTAGTAGTCGGAAAAATACATGTACATATCGTGGATCTAATTTTTGTCACAATATGGAAACACATTATTTAATGATTAGAATTTCATGCTTATAAAAAATGATTCAAAAGGCTACGCTGGAGATTCTTGTTTAAATATAGGCCGGCCGCACTTGTGATGGTTCCCAAAGATCCAATATGACTCACATATTTGTAATTGTAAAAAAAAATAAAAAAAATCAAACCATGTTGCCTTTGACAGTGTTTTTGAGTTTGTTATTTTTTCAAAATATTTATATCCAAAATTAACAAATTATAAAAAATATATAATGATGTTTATTTTTTCTGTTAGCGTTTGATAAATAATTTTTTTTAGGACAATGGAAATAATTAATTAGTCTTTTTTATTTACTTTGTTATAAGAGAAAAAATGAAGGATTATATTATGTT
Source organism: Glycine max (assembly GCF_000004515.6). Lineage (NCBI taxonomy): Eukaryota > Viridiplantae > Streptophyta > Magnoliopsida > Fabales > Fabaceae > Glycine > Glycine max. Next base: position 36,471,128 of record NC_038244.2, read on the forward strand.
GAAGTCATTATAGGAAGATATTAGCTTAAAGATATTAAAATTCATGTTTTTTTTTTGTAAAAGAATATTCATATTTGAATGGCTTACATAAATTCATTTTATAAACTCCCCTTAAGAGGAAAAGTCATCTTTCGAGAGTTTACGCAGACTTGTAAGAGTTTCATAAACTTGATTCGTGGACTCAACTCGTAGACTCGTAAGAGTCTACTTCATATAAAAATAATAACAAAATATCTATAAATAACATATTAATTAAGCATTTCAACAATATAATAAAGCAAAACAATAAATCATAAAGTTCAGAATAGTTAAATAATCAAGTCTAGTAATAATACAACACTACTAGATAATAACTTGCAGAGATTATAGTAATGATAGATCATTTTCATCGAGAGTTTGATGTTATTAGAGAAAAGGGTTTGATATTATTAAAGGTGAAAATTTTGTATTTGAGAATACACACTAAATGAAGGTATATGCTAAACAGACAAAAAATGATAAAAAAATAACTTACATTTTGGTCTAATTTTTTTAAATTGCTAACTCGTTGACTTGGTGGTAAACTTGAGAGTCTTCCGAGTTTACTTAAAGTTTATAGAGTTTGCCCAGAGTCTACTAAAAACAGAGTTTACTCAAGAGTCAACTCGCAGAGAACAAGTAGACTCTTAAACTCATAAGAGTTAGTGAGTTAACTTGAGAGTTTGATAACCATGAGCATATTAAATACCTTATAAAAATTCAACAAAACTATTTTCTAACATTATCAATTATCAATTAAGTCATTTTTTTCATAATTTGATGTTCATGATCCAAATATAAAATTCAACAAAAAATTTATCCAAATACAAATCCAAAAATCAATTTTTAATACAAATTTGTATGACTAAATAATATAAACATGACATGATTAAAGACCAAAAGATATATATATATATATATATATATATATATATATATATATATATATATATATATATATATATATATATATATCTTCTTTTTCCTCACAATTGTGTTCCTTATCTCTTTTTCCTTTCATATAGGCGCGTGGCACACACACTGCAAATTTGTCAACCACATACAAAAATGAGAGAAAGAAAATCAGAGCAATAAAAAACAAAAGGAAATTAATAAAAGACAAAATTAATTGAAAATGTAAATAAAGTTAACACATAAGAAGAAAAATAAAAAAGTCTATAAAATGTAAGAGATTTTCTTATTTTGCTTACTCCATTTCTTCTTTGTTCTCTCTTCAAATCAAAGATTTTTCCAACACAGCACCATACATGTTTTTACCATCCTAGAATATTAGAAAATTATATATTTCCATTACTTTTGTTTCTAAGGTACAAAGATAATAAGAAACAATTAAAAACTTATAGTATGGATGAAAGATAAGGAAAAAATTGTTTGATTTTTCTTCTTTGCCTGTAAAAATACTTAAGAAGAAACAATAAAGTAAACAAAAATAATACATAAGAAGAAAATAGTTTAAAAAGTCTATAAAATGTAAGATATTCTTTACTTTGTCTATCACATTTCTTCTCATTTCATGACTTTTGTTCCCTAAAGGTACAAAGATAATAACAAATTAACTAAAAAAACTTATAGCAAGTGAATGAAATAATGGAAAAATCATTATATTTTTTCTTGCATACCTATAAAAATAGTTAAGAACAAACAATAAAGTAAGTAAATAAAGAAGAAGAAGTTAAAGTTAAATATTCCAATGGTTTCCTTTCCCTAAAGGCACAAAGATAGAAAAAAATAAAATAAAAACTTAAAAAATCTCTTTGAGTATTATTATTAGTTTGAAGAAAGTATATGTTGAAAAAAAAAGTAATATGTGGTTACACAAACACAAATGATTAAAAAAAATGTTCATAAGAATCAAGCCTTTAAATCTTACTAGAAAATGTAGATTTAACATCGTCAGGCTAACATCGGTTTTTGATAAAACCAATGTTAACATAAACACGGTGACATAATTGTAAATAATGTAAATTAGTTGACATCGGTTTTTTAAAAACCAATGTTAATGTAAGTTCGTTAACATCAATTTTTCAAAAACCAATGTTAACGTAAGTTCGTTAACATCGATTTTCTGAAAAACCGATGTTAACGTTTGATAAGTCAACATTGATTTTTTCAATAAAACTGATGTTAACGTTTACATTGCTTTGTTAACATTGGTTTTATATTGAAAACCGATGTTGAAGGTACATTTAAAAAAATTAGAACACGAGCCCTATTTTCCTCGTGCTCTCTTCTCCGTCTAAGCTTCATCTTCGCGATTCTATCTCCCTTTACAGCCACCGTGACAGCTCACCATCGTACCCAGGTATTTTGCTGCATCTTTTTCGCGACTCTGTCTTCTCCTCTGCATCTTTTTGTATTCAATATCATGACTGAGTTTGGGTCACCTGGCATGGCTGAGTTTGGCTCACGTCACATGGATGAGTTTTAGCTTCTTATTTTTTTTATCCACACATTGGCTCACCTCGCACTGGTTTGCTTCTTCTTCCTCTTATTGTTTTCTTTTTTTTAGTGCTTTAGATATAATTGTTGCTATGTGGTAACTGTTGTGTGTTAGTATCATAGGAATTGTTGACTCCCTCTTGAATGTAGTGAATATTCTCTATTTTATGCACCAATAATACTATATCAATGTGATTTGATATGAGTGGTTAAAAGTGTAGGAATTCTCACTTTTTTTACGAGTGCAAGTTTAAATCTTTGATCTTGCCATCCTTATAATACTTGGTTAGCACCTTTTTCTAGAGAGATTTTCTAATGTTTAAGTGTGTTCGGATATCTGTTTGAAGAGTGTTGAACGAAAAATTTGCACTTTTCAACACACAAATGAAAAAGCTACGTGAGTGATGAGCTGAGTTTATCATTGGATCAATTAGATGGGTAATCCAAACATACTCTAAGAACTTGAGGAACTACAATTCAATAAAATTATTTGCAATATGTGTAATAATATTCTAAGTAGGCTTCTATTAGTAGTTTCAATGTGTATTTGATCCCCTCCCTATTCAATAATATTAGAGGTTCCTCATGAGATGTCCCTCCATTTTGCTATTTTTTTAAAATGATGGTAGAATCAACCAAGGTCTCTCTTTCAATTCCTTGTCAAACAAACAAAATAGCATGCAGTTCAAGACCTAAAAGCCTATGTATTTCAATGGTCTAAGCCAACAACAAGTCAGAAGGAGGACCACTTTAAAATTAAACTGTCAAAGTTCAAATGATCAAATCCAAACCCAAAAGCTAGATAAATGTATGAATATACTTGTTTGTCCTTTGGATTAGGCAGAGTAGGGTGGTGAGGCATTGCAGAGAGAAGAGAAAGGTTCATAATATTATGTGTTGACCTATGAGGGTAGGGTCAGGGCTCCCCTAGGGTGCATAGGGTATGGAGTGGTTCAAAGCGTGTCTCCTCACTCCATTGGGTTTGTTTGTCTTAATTGGAAGCTTCATATTCATGTCATATGGGTGAAGTGAAGTGTTGGACATGCACTGATGCCATTGTTTTCTTTTGTGGGCGCATGTTGTCCTTTGCATTTTGTGTTTACGATTTAGTGGGTTACTACTAAACAGGCTAAACAGAACGTAGCAACAACTTTCAGTGTGAAACAACCACATCATGCAAAACTAGAGCATATATTTATAATTTGGTCCAGTTTGGTAGTTTTCATTTCTCTTTTTGTGTATTATGCTGACAGCACGAAATAATAATTAATGGATTGGCTTGGGTGTTGGGCAGCACTGATTGAAATTTCTGAGCTTCCTCTTAGGACAGAAGGTACAAAGCAGAACATACAAAGTGAGTTGGACATGATTGGCCTGTACATATAGACCACTCACCAGATATAGATAATGATAAAGATTAACTAAGATACACTTAAGGCACATATCAAAATACAAATGAATTGATTTGAAATTGATTTAATATAATCAAAACTCAGAATTGTAGTGATATTCTCTATTTTAAAGATGCATTCTATACTCAGAACTCAGAAGTACTAGTTTCATATGCTAAGAAATTAGTTTTAACCACACAATTGTGTGATTAAAATAGCCTCTCTATCTATAGGGTGATTTTCTTTTTCCGTAAGTTGTTTGTTTCCCACCCATGTTTCCTTTGACTGTAGTCACTGTACATTATTGATTCCACTGCAATTATGTAGTTACATACTAGAATTTATTTTATTTCCATTTTTCTAATTGTGATTATATTTGCTGCTAATTCTAGGATAGAATCATGAGCAATAAACATATGATCTTTTTATATTCTTCAAAATTGTTTGTTGGTGTATGAACTATATAAATGTAAATCAGATCTTGTCAGGTTACCTAGTGTGATGGATTTATTTGCTGTTTAGATGTTATTTATTATTTTTCTATATAATAATCATTCCTTACTTGAACCCTTTGAACAAATTTTGAAGTGTCCACAAGAAGCCAACCAACATCAAACATTTACAAAGGCATCCCATCTGCAGGGATTTCTCTGCTGCTTTTGGTGTTACATTGGGATTATTTCAATTGCAGTAGTATGTTGTAATTAACCCACCTGGATTTACATTGTCATTTATGTTGGATTTGTTTATTATACTTTCTACTGAACACTCAAAATGATGCTTGTAACTAAGATCTTATTGTTTGCACGATTGGTCATTGAATAGGATAGAAACTTTACAGATTTAAATGATTTTCCTATTTATTTAAAATGTTACATGTGTCACAATCATTTGATGCGTGTTACATGTGTAGAAAAGGGAAAATGACAGTAGCAATTTTTTGTTTTCATATGTTTTGATCATTTGATGCATGTTAAGATAAACCATATACATTGTTCATGGACCTAGCACCAATATAAATTTTGTTATTTTCTGCAAAATGTAATACATATCCTTGTTGTGGTAGTATGGCCCGTGGACCTAGCACCAATATAAATTTTTGTATTTTTTGCAAAATGTGATACATATCCTTGTTGTGGCAGTATGGCCCATGGCTTATTGGCCTATGCTTTTTATTTACATATCCTTGCAAAATGTATAACCTGAATCATTATATTCCAAGTAGACTAGCATAGGTGTTACAATTTTTCAACTTCATTTTACTCAGTTTGCTATTACTTCATATGTGAACTATGATCATGTTGTTCTTAGGTATTCTGGGTCAGGGATGATGAATTTTATTCATTAAAATGGATAGTTTGTTTCTAAATTCTGATATTTCATGCTGAGTTGAGAGGGTTTGATTGATAATACATTGCGTTGTTGTCACGTATTCTTGCCTTCGCCATCGATTCACCCTGTGTAACATCCCAGTTTTCATGAATTAAATTAAAAAGGCTTTTCATTTAAAATAAATACAGTTTTAAGAAAAATGATGATAAGATTTTTGTAATTAAATAAATAAAGAGAAATAGGTGTATTAAAATAATGGTTTGAGAGAAAATAAAAAGGGTATTCATTTGATAGGAAATAAAAATTTCTTTCTACAAAATAATAAAAATAAATAAATAGAGTAAATAATAAGTGGTAAGTACCCTAGCTATAAATAGAACATGTTAGGTGAGTTTTCACACTGACGATGCATACTCTTTCTCTCAATTTCGTTTTCCCTTCTTCTCCTCCCAAAACCCTCTCTTTTCCCGCAGACCACCACACCTGTCTCCAAAAATTACGATCTCAGACTCATTCACCGCTAGATCGTCATGAAATTTAAACACCAGGTTTCAAATTCAATTTCTAGTGTTCTCACCATTGGGAATTTTCAAATAATGTCGGAGTTGAGAGAAATACACTTTGCATCGTAACATTTTCTTTTCCCATAGAAACCCAAAACTATCTTGGTAAAACTATGATCCTGGACTCGTTAACCGTTGGATTGTTGTGAAATGTTTATATGTTGTTTGAGATTCAATTCCACACAAATTCACCTTTGGGATTTGCGAAATAATATCCATGGAGAGAGGAAACTGAATTGCACGAAGACAGTACAAAATGGAGGCTTCAATCCCTTCTTCTCTCTAACATTTGAGAACCCTATCAGAGCAATCAAAGGAAAAAATTGAGCAATATCAGGAAATTGCTAAAGATGCCGCTATCACTATGGGAAGACACGTGAGCCCGCTTAGAGGTAAGGGATGAGTTTATCGCAATTAGGGGTTAGAATGAACATGTGTAGGAATCCTTAGGGGATTAATTTGGGATTTATTTTGGGATGTTTATTGAATTACAATTTTTCCTTTATGATTATAAATACAATATTGATATCCTGATGCAAATTGGTTGATAAAATAGAGTACTCTTGGTATTTTTGTTTTTTTATACCTATGATTTTGATATAGTTGTGTGAAATTATTTGAGGGGTTTTACTTCCCATGTTGTGATAAACCTTTTGTATAAATTGTTATATTGAGATTATGATATGGTGATTCAAATTATCAGTATGTGATAAATTGAACCTGTGATGAATGATGAAATACATGTGTATTGAGCTGTGAGCTATGAACTGTACAATCACACAATTGTAAGACCCTTTAAGGGCGACAAATATTGTGATGGGATCCACTGTGGGAACCCGATGAGTTAAAATTATTTTGAAAACAATTCAGTAATTGTGTGTATTGCATAGTTCATAGGTAAAGTGTATATGATTCATGAGGTGTGATACATGCTACTTTGTGATTATACCATTGTGATTGAGATCGAGTGTATGTGATAAATTGAGTATGTATGTGATTGAGATATATATGTGCATTGAGATGTTGTGTGCATTGAGTTGTGAATTATGAATTGTACAATTACACGACTATAAGACCCTTTAAGGGCGACCAGTTAATGCCAAGTCCCTTTAAGGGCGACGAGATAAAAATATTTTGATAACAATTGAGGAGTCGTGTGTTTTGTGCAGTTCATAGATAGAGTTCGTGTGCTAAAATGTTTTCTGGGTTGGACCTGAATCAAGAGGGAGTGGCCATGACGGACTCTTCGGAGTGTAGGCCTTGGGGGTCACCCGATTTGAGTGCTCCTTTAAGCCTGTGCCAATCCCACATGGTTGGAGCATTCTCACAAAGCAGCGTGACCCTAATTGGTCTCCCTATGATTTTACCTAGTGAGAGTGACCTGACTTACTAGTGTGTTGTTTGTCTTGTCATGTACTCCTAGGCGCCGACGTGGTTTTTCACTGACATGGTACCACATTGCATATAAGATTGAGTCTTAGTGTATAAGTTGCATAACACTTGTGTATTGATTGATATTGATTGACTTGATGATATTGTGTTTTGATCCTTGAGTACGTGAATGTTGTGAAAATGAATGAAATGTGTTGTGTTGTGATGTGATGTTGGACGACAAAATGGCGAAATGACGTGAGTTATGTTTAAGTAAGTTTTATTTTGTTTATATGATATTTATACCGACATGTTATCTTATTTCTCTCCATTAGTTAGGAATGTGATAACTCACTCCCTGTGTGTTGTTTGTGTTTGGATCCTATGATGATCTTGAACTTTGTGTTCGGGGGAGTAAATGACTAGGTGAATTGCTTTAAGGAACCTTATGTTGAAGGTCGTCGGGACACAATGCCCTGATAGGATGTGACATTGGGGCATAAGTTTTTATATTAACTGTATGATGTTAGTCTATTTTATTTTACCTCACTGATTTAACAAAATATTTTTGTAAATTTTGACGGCCTTATTTTGAGCCAAATGTTTTTAATACGTTTTAATTGATAATAGTGAAGTGAATGTGAACCTTTTATCCACCTGAATTTGTTTACTGATATTTTTATATATTTTATTTATTTATATATATGTCGGGGTAGAGGGTGTCACACCCTGCCTCACTCGTATATTGGTGTGTTTTCTCTCACTCCATACTATTCCTATCTTGCTATGTTAATGATGATTTTTGTTTGTTTCTGCTACAAGGATTTGGTTTGTGGAACTCGTGCTCACTGCAAGGTCTGTTTGGGGATCTAACAATGTCCGTTTGGGGTGCTCACTATGCAGTCCGTTTAGAGAGCTCACGGGGTTTCATTTTGAGTGAGGTAATTCAGATTCAGATTCACAATGTCCTGTGCATGCTTAATGGCTAGCTAGCTAGGTGTCTGTTGCAATGTGTATAACACCATGACAAATGTAACAATGTTCAGGTTTTTCTTTTATTGTTGTGTGTTCTGAGCTTTGAGGACTCATTGTCTCACCAAACCCAGGACATACATAACATAGGCATGGTATGACCATGAGCTCACCAAACACAGTAACACTATAACGCACACCACCCACCCTTCAACATTCACTCTGGCTGAAATTGACAATATTCAACACTTAGAAGGTTTTAACCTATACTATAATCTTAACAATCACACCTCTAAGATAACCATAGTTCAATATGGTAGCCATCTAGCATAAGTTTAGTCTTTCTCTAGTTTCCAAAACTATGTCTTTGCATTAACTCTAGAGGTGCAACTCATGGAAAATGCAGATTTGACTAACATAATCCCAAAATTGAATTTGATTTCAAGATTGTGAAGCAACTACATATTTAAATTAAGTATAAAGTGATATTTGTTGTAAAATGTATCTCCTAAAATGTACTTTAATAAATTTAATTGGATTTTGTGCCTTGAATTCATAGTTTTATATATATGATCGAATTTTACTTGATATATCCATGTTTATGTTATATCTCACTTAGCATTGAAATATTTAATTTGTAGGCACTATTTGTCTTGTTGTTTGCATCGTGATCATGACATTCGTTGTTAGACATTATATTGATCATCATCACAGGTACAAAAGTTTTTCATAAACTTTTGATGTCTATTTTTGTTATGAATGTTTTTGTAAGTTGTTGTCTGTCATTAATGTACTTTGTTTTATATACAACTTTTTTTCATCATGAGTGAACCTTAGATTCCCGTTTGAGATTGAATACAATGATTCTTGCGGATAGTTTGCATTAATCGCTATATTGAATCTTGAATTGTCCATTTGGACAGTTTGGGAAGAATCATATTTTTATGGTAGATTTATGCGTTAAGGTTAAGATTATTTTGTTGAATTTGATGAAATTTCAAAATAATGCATTTCTAGTAGTTTTCTGAGTGCATACTTGATTGTCGGGGAATTAATGTCACCGCTTTCATGTCGTGTACTTAGAGATCAATGCGAAATGCTACCGAAATTTTGTCAAATTTAACAAAATAAGCTTTACCTTGACGTACGAATCTACCATAAAAAAATATCTTCCTGAATGGGATAGGGCCACACCTTAAATGAAAAAGTGATATTTTCATGCATCAAATAACTTTCGAAGTATAACGGAGTTATTATTTAGATGGATCGAAGTTGGATGAATGAAAGTCGCATGAGCCTTGCTTATGAGGAAGGCGTGGAACAGTTCCTACAATTTGCTTTAGAAAGAAGTCGACCGGATGAAAACGGGAATTTTTTTTGGTCCATGCATAAATTGTTTGAATAGGAGAAGGCAAATACTCGACGACATACGGGAGCATATGTTGTGTGATGGGATTAAGAAGAATTATACAACGTGGATATGGCATGGTGAATTGACAGACATGCAGAGTGGGTCCCAATCTGAACCGTTTGATGTACAAATAGGAGATCGCTTGGATGATATGATTCGTGATCTTGGACAAGAGTCTTTTCAATAAGCATATGCCCCTATATATGATACATTGAAAACTGATTCAAAGAAGCCTTTGTATCTGGGGAACAAGAATTCCTTAACGTTGTTGTCAGTGGTGTTAAGTCTGGTTAATGTGAAGGCTAGATATGGGTGGAGTGACAAAAACTTTAGTTCACTGCTTCAAGTAGTGCAACATATGCTTCCAGAGGAAAATACGTTACCAAAAGTTATTATCAGACCAAGAAGATATTGTGTTCGATGGGTATGGAGTATCAGAAGATTCATGCTTGCCATAATGACTACATACTGTAAAGACATGAGTTTCAAGAAATGCACAAATACCCTAGGTGTGGGATATCACAGTACAAAGTGAGGGATGATGACAAGTGTAGTAGTGACGAAAACTCAAAGAAGGGTCCCCAGCGAAGGTGATGTGGTATCTTTAGATCTTTAAAAGGTTTAAGAATTTGTTTGCTAATGGAGACAACACAAAAGATCTTACCTGGCATGCAAATGTGAGAAACTGTGATGGAATGATCTGTCATCCAGTTGATTCCTCACAATGGAAGAAGATTGATCGTTTGTATCTGGGTTTTGGCAAAGAGGCAAGAAATCTTAGGCTTGGACTAGCCACCAGTGGAATGAATCCATATGGCAATTTAAGCACTCAACACAGTTCGTGGCCAGTTTTGCTAGTAATTTACAATTTTCCTCCTTAGTTGTGCATGAAACAAAAATACATGATGTAGTCTATGATGATATCTGACCCAAGACAGCCAGAAAATGACATTGATGTTTATCTCAGTCCCTTGATTGAAAACTTGACAAAATTGTGGGAGGAGGGGGGTTTTAGTGTTTAATGGGTTTCGAAATGAGAATTTTCATTTGCGTGCAATGCTTTTTTGTACCATTAATAACTTTCCAGCATATGGGAATTTGACCGGTGATTGAAAAAAGCATTTAATGAAAATCAAGAGATGAAACTACGCCGATACCGTTAACTAGTGACCAGGTCTTCCAACGGGTTCAACACCTGAATACTATATTTGGAAAGACCCAAAAGAAGGAAAAAAGTAAAACATGCATATGGAAGAAAAGGTCGATTTTGTTTGATCTTCCGTACTGGTATGATCTAGATGTTAGATATTGTATTGATGTTATGCATGTGGAGAAAAATGAATGTGATAGTGTCATTGGGACACTCCTTAACATTCAAGGCAAGACGGAAGATGATTTGAATATTCATCAAGATCTAGCTGACATGGATATATGATCACAGTTACATCCAAGGTATGATGGTAAAAAAATATACATGCCTCTAGCTTGTCATACTTTGTCCAGAAAGGAGAAGATCAGTTTTTGTCAGTGTCTGTGCCAGGTCAAGGTCCCACAAGAGTACTCTTCAAATGTTAAGAGTCTTGTGCAGTTGAAAGATCTTAAGTTGGTAGGCTTAAAGTCTCACGATTGTCACGTCTTGATGCAACAATTTTTATCAGTGGCCATACGAGACATTTTGTCCAACAAAGTTAGGCTTGCCATAACTAGGCTATGCTTATTCTTCAATGCCATAAGTAGCAAAGTTCTAGATCCTGTAAAGTTAGATGAGTTGGAAAACGAGGTTGCTATTATATTGTGTCAGTTGGAGATGTATTTTCCTCCTGCTTTATTTGACATCATGGTGCACTTAAATTGTTCATCTGGTCAGAGAAATCAAATGTTGTGATCCTATTTATTTGTAATGGATGTACTCGGTTGAACGATACATGAAGGTCTTAAAAGAGTATACAAAGAATCTACACCATCCGGAAGCATCTATTATGGAAAGATACATTGTAGAAGAAACCATTGAATTTTGTTCAGAGTACATTGAAAAAGCAAAACCTGTTGGGTTTCCCGAGTCTCGACATGACGAAAGAGTGAGAGGTAAAGGTTCAAGAGGACTGCATGTTATAACTCCAAGTGTAGAAGATTTGCAACAAGCTCATTTGTATGTATTGAATAACAGTAATGAAATTTTGCCATACGTACTTCGCCACCAAGGTTTATTGAAGGAAAGTAATCCAAAAATGTCAAAGAACTGGGTCTTGAAAGAGCATAACAAGACTTTCCTGGATTGGTTTAAAGATACAATCTTTGCTGATGATAATGCTTCTAAAACGTTAAGAAAACTAGTAGATGGGCCTAAAAGAAATGTTATAACTTGGAAAGGATACGATATAAACAAGTATTTCATCTATACAAAAGCCAAAGACGAGAAAAGTACAATGCAAAACAGTGGGATTTCCTTAGGGCTGAATCTCAACACTTCGCTAGTGTACATGATGACAATCCCTGTGTAGCTTCCATCTCTTACTTTCGTTTTGTTGAAGAAATCTAGGAGCTTAACTATGTGAAATTCACTGTTTGTGTTTTCAAATGTAAGTGGGTTGACAGTAATATCGGTGTGCGGATCGATGATGTGGGATTTACATTGGTAGATCTTAAAAAACTCGTTTACCAGAATAACTCATTCATTACGGTAGAACAAGCTAAACAGGTATTTTATGTTCAAGACCCTTGTGATGAAAAGTGGTCAGTGGTTCTACACGGGAAAACAATTGGTGTTAATGTTGAAGATGATGATTCATACATTGATACTTACGTTCGTCCTTTGTCCACACTAATGTCTCCTAACATCATTGGATAAGAAGAAGCTGACGACGTTCATGCTAATCATAATGATCATGATGAAGGAGAATTAATTAACATCGTCTAATGTAATTTTTTTTATTATGTATTTCATTTCAGTCCATTCAATTACATAAGTTATTGACTTTTTGTGATTATGTTGAAAATTAATGTTTTTTTCTTTACAGGAAAATGACTACACCACCCAGCTCTCCTCCTCCTCCTCCTACCACTGATGCAACATCGCATTCCCTTTTTACCTTGAAGCGGACAAGAAAATCGACACACCTAAGATCATTGACGACTAGACCAATTGGGGCAGAGAGACCCCTGGTCCATGTGGATCCTGTAACAGGGAAAGCCGACGGTACCCACAAAAAGAAGTTTAGAACATATTTGGGTATCATCGCTCGCGATAAGGTAGATGTGACATACGAGAATTGGAAACAAGTCCCTGCTGCCCAGAAGGATTTGATATGGGAGGATATTCAGGTATTTAACTTAAATGTTGTATGTTGTTGATTAACAATAAAATTGTATTTTAGTTACAATAAAATGTAATTTTTGTTTGTCAGGCTGAATTTGATATACCTGAAGCATCTGATCTGAGGACAAAAAAGAAAATACTTCAAATTGTGGGGCACTTGCAACCAACAAGGACAGTGTCGATGACACTGTTTGCAAAAAGTATGACATTAACAAGGAAAAGTGGACCCAATTTTGTCAGAGTCGTAGAGACCCTTCGTGAGAGGTAGCTTTGTTATTTTCATTGTTTTAAACATTAAATTTACTTATTATTGTCAGTAATAATAACTTTGGATAATGTTTAATTTTTAAAGGATGTGTGAAAAAAGGCACAGGTCATTCAGAAACAAAACACTGCCCCTCACATGTTGTCTCGTGGGGTTATGAGTTTCTTGAAAAGAAGTTGATGGATAAAAGGAAAAAGAAACAACTGGAGGAAGCTACTCAATCCCGAAGCACTGACATCGTGATTGATCCTTCATCTCCCATTAGACAACACATGAAATGGAAGATGACCCACACCAAGAAAAGTGGTCAAATGACGTCTAAGGCAGTAAAGGAAATTGCTGACAAGATTGTAAGTCACTTTCAATTGTTAATTGCAATTATTTATGCTTATTGTGTGATTCAGTAAACCAATAAATGTGTTCGTTACATGATTTGTTGAAGGAGCAAGCCTCACAGGGTTCCTTTGTCGCCCATGGACGTTAGGATGTATCGACTGCTACCATTGGGCGACCAGGACACCCTGGTCGTGTGCGTACTGCTGGAGTCGGTGTCACGATCAAACAATACTTTGGATCAGCTCCAAGGACATCCCGCAGTTCTTCGTTCATGGCTCTCAAAGACCTGGAGCAGCTAACGCAAAAAATCAGGGACCAGCTGGAGGAGTCGATCACAAAAAAAGTGACTCGGCAACTAATGTTGTCCTTCAGCCAGATGTAGTCCCAGTTTCAATCGCAAATGCAATCACTGGGACTCACACTGCTTCTGAGCCAGAGGTTGGTCCTTTAGCTGCTTGTGTCAGCACAAAGTAGAGTTGTGGTAATCCCTCAAGAAACGATCCAGACATAGGTGACTCAGAGAAATACGGGCTATACGTCGAAGAAAATCCTCCCCGCCTGGTTGCCTTAGAAAGACTTTATGAGGAGTCGACAACAGTTCATACCATTCCTTTGCGCCATGATCAAGTCAAGGTTGGTGTTAAGGAAGTTAGAGATGCAGATGCTCCCATTCCTGTACCCACTGAAAAGGTTCAGTTAGTGCGGCAGACACTTAACGCCTTTGTTGCTTGGCCGACACATCTTGTGAAGTGTTTATCAGAACAAATATTTCAATGTCATTAAATTCTTATGTTTTTTAATTAAAGTGTTCACTGTAATTAAATTATGTTAATTAACTATGTTGGATAAACAGGGAGTTGTGGGATCGACAAAATCTGTAGATAGGCCGGATCATGATGTCGATGATCCCCTATATCTTAGACATTGACCATCCCACAGTTTTTTCTGAAGCTGTTGCAGGTTATGTGGGATGCTACCGTGTTTGGGGTGTTTAATGATGACTTTCTCTTGTACATAAAACATGAAAATCTGTCTGAAATAGCATAGAGTGGTTAATGTCTCAACATCTTTGTTATACAGTTGTGGATTTTGGAAGTCAGTTTACATTATTTTTTATTAATTTACTTGATTTTATTTTAAAAACAATAGGCATATGACTAAGATAAGTATGCGAGCGGGGAATGTCGGTGTGTATGGATTCCTCAAGCCATAGTCCGTACAAAGATATGGACAATCACAATTTGAATTAAAAAGTTACATGAAGAACTGGATGCAGAATTCAAAGAAGGATGTGTACCTAGGAGCCTACTTGAATGGGTAAGTTAAACTGAACAAATGAATTTAAATAATGTGTAATAGTATAATAACTTATATTGTTCTCCACTGCAGTGCACATTGGCAAATAGTAATCATTTTGCCTAAGGAAAATCTTGTCATCTGGTTTTGTTCGTTGCATAATAGGCCAAACAACTACCTGAAGGGAATTATTAACATGTTAGTTCTATTCTTCAATACATTTGCATTAGCATTAGTTGGGAACATCAATTTTTTAATTGTACAATACGCATCCATGTTTGTATTGAATAATGCTTTGAAAGGACTTGACGATACTCCACAAAGTAAATCCTAGGATGCTAAATGGATTGTTGTTAAAGTAAGCCATTTAAACAATTCTTCTAGTTATATTTTAATATTGTGTAGACTAATTTGTACTTAACATTGAATATCTAAACTTCATAATGTATTTAGTGTAATAGACAAAAAGGAAACACTAAGTGTGGGTATTACGTCATGAATTGGATGTCAACTATAATCTTAGGAAATTTCAAGAATAATTGGGAAACAGTAATTATTTAATTCAAACATATTTCGTTTTGTTATAATTGATATTATATATTATTGACTTATGTTTTATTATATCATACAGTATTTCAATGATGTTAGACCATTGGAACCAGAGAAATTGAAGGCACTTCGCATTCAGTGGGCAACCTATTATTTGAAAGTTAAAAATGAAACAATTAATGTTTAAGCAATTTTGGAATTGTATATAGTTTAGTTACTTTACATTTTTTACAATTCAAGTCTCATTAACATTAAATATTCTTTTAATTCATAGTAAATAATAAATTTTTGATGGAATTTCTGGTAAAAATTGTTTGAAAACAGAATGAAAATTATATGTTATGGTTTTGCTTTTAAATTTGTAGGTTCATTTGGGGTTATTAAAAAGATAAACAACATATTAAAAAAATCATAAAAAATAATATCGATTTTTAATAAAAATCGATGTTGTATGTATATATTAACATCGGTTTTTTAAAAACCGATGTTAAGCTTCATCAACAACATCGATTTCTATAAAACCGATGTTAATATGAAGATATATGACTCTTTTTTTTATAATTCTTAATATATAACATTAGTTATTTAAATAATCGATGCTGTAATTTTATGTTAATATCGATTTTAGAAAACCGATGTTAATTGTATTACTTTCAACATCGATTAATCACCGATGTTGAAGCCCTTAATAACCGATATTAAAATCCTATTTCTTAGTAGTGTTAATTAACATATTGGGTAGGTTTTTAAAAATGGATAGTTATAATTAAAAAATTAGTAGATTTTTAAAATTTAAAAATGGACAGTTTTAATTAAAATATTAGTTTGTTAAATAATTAACAACTAAAAGATGGTAGTTTTCATTTGGCAGATTTTTAAAATTTAAAAAATAAGTAGTTTTAATTAACAAATTGGTAGGTTTTAAAGTTTTAAAATTTTAAAATGGGCAGTTTTAGTTAACTAATTTGTACGTTTTTAAAATTAGTTATCTTTGTTACTCTTTTTTCTTTTATTTCAAATGGAAAGAAAAAAAATCACCAAAAAAATAAAGAAAAGAAAGGGGAGAAAAATAATTAAAAATAGTTATTGAAAAATATGAAAAATAGTAGTAAGTTGAAAGCAAATAACATAAGGAGTTTAATAAAAAAATTGAAGAAAACAAATTAAGAATCCTTTCAATTTTAAAATGTGTGCATTCCAAAATATTATCTATTGCAATGTCTTAAAAAACATGAAGAATAAGGAGAGTATATGAGTTAGCACGAACAATTCCATTGAATCTTGCAAAATACTATATAAACTTTCAAGAGAAGATTTTCTCATCTTCACATATAAAAGGAATTTTTTTTCATGTATTAAAAAAAACTTCCAAGGACCATAAAATATAAATATTTCTGTATATTTTCTGAAACACAAAAGAAATATATTTTGTATGTAAACTTATAAGCAACAAATTATGATACCCAGATACTAATAACAAAGTTGAGAAAAAAAAATCTGAAATTGATCAACATGAGAACCAGGAATGGAATAGAAGGAGAGATTGAAAAGAAGGATTAAAGGAACTTAAGGATAGAGAGCATAAAATATAACTTGGAGATCAGTTTATGTCTTAGCTCATCAACAAAAAATGAAATTCCTTTTCTTTTCTAGAGTGTAGGCTCAAATTTTCTTCCTAGATTCTCAAAGAAACCAAAGTGAAAAAACCTACATTCAATCCTTCACATGCTTCAATGAGTTAGGAAAAAAAAACAATAAATAAAATCATATAGACAAGAAAAGAGAAATAAAAAAATCATTCAATTCAATTATAGAAAAAGAAAAATCAAAACCAAAGAGTTATCTCTACAAACACATTCTTACTGAAATTTCATTCTCTTACCAAGATATAAAAACCCGAACAGGATTTAAAAGAATTGACAAAATAAACATGCATAATCTTCTACGAACCTCTTCCCATAAATCTCACAATTTGTTAGTTAATTTGACCAATCTCAAATATACCAAAATTTTCTAAAAGTAAAAAAAAAATAAACAAAAAAATATATACAACATCATACATATACCAAAGAGAAATAATCAGAATGCATTTCTTTTATATAAAGATCAAGTCCAAATCTTTTAAACTCCAGCAATTCATCCGTTTTCAAATTCTCAAGTCATGCATTTATTTCTCTTCAATATTGGGTGCTGTTTTCCATTACTAACTAGCACTACTAATGTTAGCTAGGTATTGTAATTTATTTATGGCAAATGTTAATTAGAATATCTTTAGAACATTGTTTTCGGAATAAAAAAACAAATATTTTTATTAGGTATGTAAAATTGTGTTATTTTTTTTATCTCTTATGATTCTTATATTAAATATATATTTTTTAATTTCTTAATTAATATTCTGAGCGTACTGATTAGTAATATCCTTTATTTATTTTCACATAAATAGTGTTCTACTTATTAAGGAAAAAGTTCATATATATCCGGTATTGACTATTCAAATTAAGCGACAGGATAATTATTCATTCCATCACATGTGGATAAGATTAAAGCGATACTTCATCATTTAGAAAAACTCCTCGTGGAAATTAAAAGTACAAACTATTACATTTGTCAAAGTTGAACGGTGATATTAACATCTAGCAAAAAAATATATGGTTGTTTGTTTCTTTTTAAAAAAATATTTTCTTTTCGTTTCTTTTTTTGAGGGGGAAAAAATCTTTTCTATTTTCTATTTTTCTTTATCATTTCATGAAAAAAAACTTTGACAATAAAAGGCAATTACAATGTATTTTATTAGACAAAAATGCATTTTTATCCCCCAATAATAATAAATCATCAATTTTTGTCATCTCATTTTTAAATAGAGACTTTTAGTTCAATAATTTTTAAAATTTTGTTGTCTTTATCAATGGTGTGAAAAATAAAATAGGTTTCATGATAAGAATTGAATAGATGAACACGTGCAAAAGACTATACACTAAACCATTTTGATTTACCCAGTTTGTTTATATCATTATTGCACTTAAGTTTTTTATTCTAATTATACACATTTCTAAATTGTACAAGTTTATTTAATATATAAATTTATTAAAGTATATTTAGAATAAAAGTAATTTCTATATAACGTAAATTTGTATAAATAATATAAAAATATTAATTTTTCCAATTTATTATTAAATAGTATTATTACAATAAAAATAATTTACATATTATTATATATTAAGTAATTTGTATAAATTACATAAAATAATTTATATAAATAGTTTAATATTAATATGTAACTTTATTATATGTATAATTAGCACTACAAGAAAAATCATCAATAGACAGAATCCCTAGGAAATTGTCAAAATCCGTGGCTAACTAAGAATTACCAAGAAATTATCTATGTACAAAAACCTATCGGTAATTAGCTTGTAGGAAAACATTATTGATGTATTTGGAATCCGTCAGTAATTATCGACAGATATAATCTGTAGAAAACGCTATCATGTACCCATAGATAAATCTGTACGTAATTATCTACGAATTTATGTGAGTAAAATTATCTACATCCATCAGTAACTATCTATGGATTTATTGTGGGAAACTATTTATAGATTAATCCGTGGATAAATTACCGATGGATATATCCATGACAAACTACCTACAAACAAATATGTGGGAAACTACCTATGTAAACTATCTACGGATTTATTCATGGGTAACCCATATTTAGAAGTATGGATGATATCAATAAATACGGCTAATGTAATGTAATTATCTTTTTAATTGAATATGAATAATAATAAAAAATTCAACTGAACTTTTGAACATCATAACCTAAAACTCAATATTTGAACGCCATATGTAAACTTAAAATGTTAAGTCAACATTTGAACATCATAACTCGACATTTGAATGTCATAACTTAAAATAACCAGTAGTTCAAACAACCAAATACTAATATAAATGAGAAATAATCTATTAGTTGTCTGCATAAAATTTTAACAATCTAATAATTTGAATTGCCCGAAGAGTCATGGTGCTGGTGCTACTATTAATTCCTATTGTTGCTGTTGTTGGTCATGTTGTTACTTTTGTTGTTGTGGATGCTCTTGCTCTTGTTGCTCTTATTGATGCGGCTGAAACATGTTACATGCCTCAACTGGTAGGAACAAGAGGGAAATATTAACAAGTGAATGAAATTGGCGACTCAATTGCTTATTATCATCCCTCAACAGAAGAAGTTGCTCTTTCAGTTGCATAATTTCCTCTGAATCATGAGTGGTTAGAAAATGCATGTATATGCATGTGTCAAGCTATCTCCACATCGATAACCACGAGCGAACTCTCCAGTCTCATAGGTTTGTTCTTTTTTCAAACCACCAGCAGTACTGACAAATTTGAGTCCTAAATCTCTCTTCTTCAGCAGGATCTGGGGAAGGATTTCTGAGCTGGCACCACATGGTGCAGCCTAGCTCAGACTTAACATAAGAAAATCTAGTCTCAAATTCTTTCTATTATTCATAAATAGAGATATTATTTCATAAAATATATAAACATCATTAAAATGAAAAAAATTTAATTATTTTAAATAATTTACAAAATTGCATTTTATTTTTACTATACAAATTTATTTTTGAACACAGCACGCACAAGCACACCATTCACATGGTAAGTAAATTAAAATAATATAATTCTTGCTTTTATTTAAAACATACCATTAATGATTTTTATGTGATAACATATTTTTTCTAAAATAATAATAATTATAAAATATAATGTTATTTTTTATTATTAATATTTATTTTAAAATTCTGTATATTTGTAAGTTTTATACATATATATACAAATGTATTTATGAAGATAATATTTTTAAAAATAAATATTTATATAAATTAAAAAAAAGAGATATGTATATATATATATATATATATATATATATATATATATATATATATATTAATACTTTTAAATATTTACATACATATATCCGTACTAGTACGAGTACATGAGATTTTTCAAAAAAAAAAAATCTTGGGTACAAATAAATTAATGTATTTTTCTAAAAAAAATGTAAATATATAAAATATAATTTAATATAAACATGACTAAATTTTATAAATGATAAAAGATACAAATAAACATAACTTATAATACAAAAGGAGATTAAATTCTTCAACATGACAAAGAAAATCTCATAATAAAATTCTATGATACGTGAATGTTCAATAAGTTTTACAATTTGGGCTAAAATATATATAAATGATCCCTTAACTTATTTTTTAGTTATGAATTGGTCCTCTGACTTAAAAAACATTCTAAAATGATTCTTCTCACTTATTTAATTCATGACAAGTTTATCCTTTTAAAAAAATGTTTACTTTTAATTTTTAGGCACAATTTTAAACAGTTTTGAGAGATTTTTGTTATGTATAAAAATTAAATCTTCATCTCTTTTGGGGTTTAGTCTATTTATTTCCATAGAATGAATAAAGGATATATATATATATATATATATATATATATATATATATATATATATATATATATATATATTGAATACTTTTTGGTTACCTATCAAGCCTGCAATCAAGTCTTATTGTGAGAAAGATTGGAGTATATATATATAAAGTACTCATAAAGTACTCAAAAAGTATTCATAAGTATCTAAATTAAGTACCTTTTTGTTTTGAAAAATATTTTTGGTATGTACTCGGTACGTGTACGATATGCATATGATTTAAAAGTATCCATACTACAGAGGTTATATATAAATATTAAAAATGATTGAGAAATACATTAAAAATATAATTTATAAACTTACTCATGCAAGGCACAAGCTATTACATTAGTTGTCTGGTTTAGTTTCTAAAAATGAGTAATTTTGAGGGGGGGAAACTAAAATTACATAAAGAAGTTCATTTAGCATATATGGACCGTGTATTCAGGATTGGTCTAAGAGTAAAACAACTAATTAAAGTTTAAACTTTAAGTCATCAACTAAAAAATATTTGTTTTTAGCTTTTATAAAACAAAAATATTATATTTATTAAGAAAAAATGTGACATATACTGACTAGAAAATCTCATATATAATTCTCTTATTTAAAGTAAAAATATTTTTCTTAAAATTTATTTGAAACCTCACTTACCATTGGGTCGACTGTGGTCCCAGGGTGTATTTAGCAATCACCTTCGTTCAGTCAATAAGCCGGTAAACGGATCTGTTGTCCGGTTTAATGAAATGAACAAAAAAACCAGTCATGAACGGCTGAATCAGTAAAAATAGGCAATTCTCAACAGGTCAATATCAAGTGCCAAGAAAGACTTTGTTTTGTTTTGTTTTTGTTTTTTTATTTTAAAAAAAGACTCTAACGGTGTGCTGCTAAGCCAGAGTCAAACGTGCTAACTAGCTGTTGCTGCGCCGGAATCCATGCATTTGCGAGTTCTTAAATGGTGTGTGTGAGCTCCCTGCTTCCTGGTCTAACTTGGTCGGCACTTTAAATTTCGTAATGGCAATTGGGATAATGGTATGGCTGCTCTTGTTGAGTTTTTTTTTTTTTTTTTTCAATTATGATGCAAAGTTGTTTTGCTTTGAAAAATTCTAACAAATTTTCGTTCAAGACTTTGAACCCACACAAAATTTATATTTTTTTAATACAATTTATTTTCTATTCAAAGATAATTAGGATTCGAATTCAGATCACTTAATTAATAAATAATAATTAAGGTTGGAATCCTAGATTACATAATTAAAGAAATACAAATCAATATCACTTATCATTTGTTACTTCATACTTTTGTTGAGTGTTCCAATTTTTAAGAGGCAAACATTTTTCATTATTACTTACAGATCTATTGTCAACTTTAATAAAAAAAATAGTTAATAATAATTGACGTTAAAGTTGATTGATCAATATGTTTAATTTGTTATAAATTCTTCTATATCTGAATTCGATTCTTTGAATAGTATGTTTGTAAAAAAAAATAAAAATCGATTCTTACTAGTAAAAAACAACAACTTTATACATGCCACGTCTTAGTAGGAATTTAAGAAAATAATCACGTAACAAACTTTCCTCTCTTCCTTTTTTTTTTTTGGATAAAAACTTTCCTCTCTTCCTTTGATCAAATGTTTCACTGTCTGTTTTATTTCTTATTCCATCTTTTATAAGGTACAAGTGGTGCTATTTATTTAAGTAAGAAAAAGTGGTGTCATTTGTTATTAAAAAAAATTAAAATACTCATTTTTGGTCCCCATAATTTTAAAATTTTTACCTTTTTAATTCCTATAGTTTGAAAGTGATTTTTTAGTCTCTATAATTTATATTTTAATTCTTTTTTAGTCCCTATAATTTTAAACATGATTTTTTTAGTCCTTAAATTTATATTTTAATTTTCTTTTAGTTTTTATAGTTTGAAAGTAATATTTTTAGTCCCTATACTTTGTATTTTAATTCCATTATAGTACTTACCATCAAAATATGAATTATAATTAACTACAAAAATATTAACAAGTAATTCGTAACTAATTTATCGTAAAATAATTTGTAATAACAAAATAATTGATAATTTATAACTAATTTATAACTGATTTTTTTTATATTTTTTATAATAAGGATTAAAAGGTAATTAAAATATAAATTATAGGGACTAAAAATATCACTGTCAAATTATAGAGACTAAAAGAAAATTAAAATACAAACGATAAGAATTAAAAAAAACACTTTTAAATTATAGAAGACTAAAAGAAAATTAAAATATAAACTATAAGAATAAAAAAAATCACTTTCAATATAAGAATAATGAAACTATAAGAAGAACCATAAAAAAATATACTAATAAGTTTTTTGAGAATTCTATTCGTAAATCATTTCAACGTTTTATGCACTTAGACGTACCTTATAGTAAAACTGTGGCGGCCGGATGTCCGAATTGTTCAGCAGACCTTGTGTTTGAATTGACCTCTTTATGAATAATTTAAAATTTTCCTGTTTCACTCTCTAATTAATCCTCTTACTTTCTCTTATAGTAACTAGTTGAAAACTAGGTACTCTCTATGCCTTAGCTGTGTTTTTTGTTTTTTTTTTTTTTTGAGTTAAATGTAATATCATATTGAAAAGCTATTAAATAATAATATTACATTTGATACTTGTGATTCTGGATAGTTTTTAAAAGTAATTGAAAGATAAATTAATAATAATAAATGTGTACATAAAATGGAATAATTGTTTTTATTAATAATTATAGATTATAGTAAATATTATTAAAATATTTTACATTTCAAAGATATTAATGACATTTGCATTTTATTTAATGTTTTTAATAGAGTAAAAAGAGAATTTGTGGCATTATAGAGTAGAGGAATATGTGACATTATATTCCTTTTTATATTATTTAAAAAAAAAATTGTTTTAATCTGTGTATTTTTTATTATCATTCAAACGTTTGGTCAAGGTCGTTATATTTTTATATATTTTAAATGATTTTAGTTTACAAATTTTTAAAAAATATGGGAATTTAGTTCCTTTTAATTTCAAGCGCATGATAAATTTTAGAGGAGAAACAAAATTTATATATAATTTTAAAGTTTGAGATCAAATTCATCAGTATAAAAATATTTTTTGATCCGTCATCGATATAAAAACTTTAACTACAGTTGACCCAAAATACAGAACTAAAACTATTTTCCCAAAAAGTTATTATTAAAATGCTGAAACCGTCTTTCTGTAAGCATCAAGCAAATTGAAATATGTGTGCTTTTCTTCATTATCTTTGGTGATCTTTTCTTAAATGGTGGAATGAAGTGAGCTTTTACTGAATCTGAAAAAAAAAGACACCAAATTGAAGGGTTCACTGAACCTTTTTTCAAATTAAAATTAAAAATCAAACGGTTGTTAATTGTTTTTAAAAAGGGTGAACTAAAATATCTCGGCGAATTAATTAATTTATGAGATATTTATAAAAAATAATGAATTAAAATAAAAATGAAAATTGAAAACGTAATTCTGCCTAATTTATTGTAAACTCAATTTCTTCTTTTTTTTATACCGAATAACTAGATTATATTATAAACACCAAAGAAAAAGTCAGCTCCTTCCGGTGCATTAAATAATAGGTTAAAATATTTTTATCTTTCTATTTTTTTCAAATTTGTAATTTTAATCTCTTATTTTCTAATTGAGACATTTTGTTTATTTTAGTCCCCATAATCAATTTCAAACGTTAACTATACACTTTTAATTCATTTTTATATAAACTAAGTTTATTAGCAATTAAAAAATTAAAAAAAAATGTTTGGTGGCTAATAAGCATATAGTCTAGACAAATGTCAGTTAACATTAAGGAAATACATATATCAACGTTTAAAATTAATTAAAGTGATTAATATTGTGAATTTTTTAATAATAAAAGATAAAATATCTTAATTAAAAAATGAAAGATTAAAATTGTAGATTGTTTAATAGTGGAGAATTGAAATGTCCCAATTAAAAAATGAGAAAACTAAAATTATAGATTTAGAAAACTAGGAAAACAAAAATTAAATTTTAACCTAAATAATACTAGCTCCATTCTTATATGAGAAATAAATGAGAGATTTTAAAAAAAATGTATTAAATATATGACTAATTTCAAATGTGTTAATTGTTAATTTTCTTTTTTCCATTAAAAAATTGTTAATTTTCTTTTATATCTTTGATTTATTGTGAAGTTTATTATTAGATATCTACTCATTGTCAATGAAAGTGAATGTATTTATTAGACTATTGACAATATAAGTCATATTTATTGGTTGAAAAAATTATTCCTTAAAATATACTACTGCTTAAATCATTTTAATTCTATGGGTATTTGTGGAATAAAATTTAAATTTAAGATATTATTACTTAATTTAACTAACTTTATTAGTCTTAATTATATCATAAATGCTAACAAGTCTCTTTCTTTCTAACACTCATTTTGAAGACTCTTATAGATTAAAATTTATATAAAATTATCATTTTTTTAGATTTTATTTTTCATTTAATGATTCTTTCACTTGATTACATATTAAATGAAAAATAAAATATATCAAAATTGATATAAGCTAACCTTCCTGTTAGTTATTTGTTTCTTTTTACTTAGCAAAAAGGGAATTGAGACTCCCACATCAACTATAAATATAATAAAGATAAATAAGTGAGAATAACTCGCCATGAATTAACTAATAGTATAAAACAAACGACAACAATAATAAAAAAAAAATAGAAAAGGAGAATACTAGACTCAATAAACCAAAAAAAATTCTTCAGCCATGGTTTTGTTTGTTTATGCATACTTCTCCCTATAAAGGAGAGTTCACAATTCAGTTTAAATGCAAGCACCTCCGCGTATATAGCTTTGCTTCATATCTGGTCTCTTACTTTCTGCATACTTTCAAGCATCTTTTCCCATCTCTTTCTCTCTCACTGATTTGAAATTTTGAGTAACCATGGCCTTCTGTGGTGGTACTTTCGTTAAGCCAAACTATTCTGCGTCCCCATGTTACAAATATACAGCTCTAAGTCCATACCATGGCTGCAGAAACAAGGTTGGTGAATTACATGTACAATTCTACATGTCTGTACTCTGTAACAACGGTTTCAGTTGCCCTTTATGATATTCTTTTCTGTTCCTCTGATTTGATTCCATAAGGGGTCACACTTGTTTTGTTAGTAAAAAAACAAAGACCATGAATTTTTCACCGATGGTGCAATGATGGATGATGATGATGTGTAATTGTGTTTGTGTCAGTTCTGTGTGAGAGTTTCAGCAAGTGGCTCAGCTGATGAGGAAAGGACTATTATAAAGAAAGAGAAAGATGGGTGGAAGATCAATTACTCAGGAGAGAAACCAGCAACACCACTGTTGGACACTGTCAACCACCCAATTCACATGAAGAATCTGTCAACACAGGTTAATAACTGAAACCGAGAATTATTTGTTCAGGGCCATGGCTTAGCATATTTCTTGCCTGTGGTTGACACAACTTTTTTTTTCTTTTCTTTTCTGATTTTTGTTGATTTGTATGTCAAAAAATCTTTGCTTTTATCTGTCAGGATCTTGAGCAACTTGCAGCAGAGCTGAGGGCAGATATTGTACACAGTGTGTCAGAAACTGGTGGGCATCTTAGCTCAAGCTTGGGAGTGGTGGAGTTATCAGTGGCTTTGCATCATGTTTTCAACACCCCTGAAGATAAAATTATATGGGATGTTGGTCATCAGGTAATCTTTTTTCTTATTTATTTGCTCTTTTTTTCTAATTGAAAATTAATAGGAAAAAGTAAAAGTGTTAACTGTATTCATTGAATTCATTTAGAGAATTTTCTCTTGTAACAAAATTAAAATTTTAGATTTTTGCTTCCATTTGTACTACTTTTCATTATTTATCAAGTGTTATGATAATACCATGTGTAAAAGGGTCTAAAGAGTAACCAAATTGCAGGCATACCCTCACAAGATTCTCACAGGTAGAAGGTCTAGGATGCACACCATTAGGAAGACTTCAGGACTAGCAGGCTTTCCTAAAAGGGATGAGAGTGTTCATGATGCTTTTGGGGTAGGACACAGTTCTACTAGCATATCTGCTGGTCTTGGTAAGATTCTTATATTTTAAGACCAATACATATTTTATCAATTTTTTTATTACCATGTTATTGGTACGGAGTATTCACCAGCTTTATAAATGACTAATCTTCCTGACCAATAACATGGTAATAAAAAAATGTGTAGATGCATGTATGATGTATCTCACCGTTCTCAATATTGTTAGGCATGGCTGTTGCACGTGATCTATTGGGAAAGAATAACAGCATTATTTCAGTGATTGGAGATGGGGCATTGACAGCAGGCCAAGCTTATGAGGCAATGAACAATGCAGGGTTCCTTGATTCTAACATGATAGTTGTACTTAATGACAACAAACAAGTCTCTTTACCAACTGCCACACTTGATGGTCCTGCAACTCCGGTTGGAGCCCTCAGTAGTGCTTTAAGCAAAATTCAAGCAAGTTCTGAATTCCGCAAACTCAGAGAAGCTGCAAAAGTAAGCCTCTCAAACTTGTATGATATGCGTATTCAACATCATGGTATGTGGCATTAATTTGACTCTAATTTTATCTGCTGAAGACCATCACAAAGCAAATTGGAGGACAAACACATCAGGTTGCAGCAAAAGTAGATGAGTATGCAAGAGGCATGATCAGTGCTTCTGGCTCTACTCTTTTTGAAGAGCTTGGCTTATACTACATAGGTCCTGTGGATGGTCATAACATTGAAGATCTGGTCACCATCTTTGAAAAAGTGAAAGCAATGCCTGCCCCAGGTCCAGTTTTGATTCATGTTGTGACAGAAAAAGGGAAGGGATACCCCCCAGCAGAAAAAGCAGCTGATAGAATGCACGGTGAGAAAGGGACTTAATTCTGTTATCTCTTACCAATATCATGAAGAGGAATTCAAGACTTATTTGACAAAAAATGATTTTGAAAACAAGTTAATAATAAAACTCAATATAAAGTTTTAGATCCAATGTAAAAGTTAATTAAAGTTGTTTCAACTCAATTAAGTTTACACCTAAGACTAAATATGTAAACATTTTACCAAGAACGGTAATTATTATTTTGCATGATTTTAAATGATCTAACGTGAATCTAATCATGCACTCATTCTATCTCATATTTTAGGTGTAGTTAAGTTTGATCCAAAAACAGGCCATCAGCTTAAGGCCAAGTCCTCTACACTTTCATACACCCAGTACTTTGCTGAATCTTTGATAAAGGAAGCTGAAATAGACAATAAGATAGTGGCTATTCACGCAGCGATGGGTGGTGGTACCGGCCTAAATTATTTCCAAAAAAAGTTTCCTGAGCGCTGTTTCGATGTGGGAATAGCTGAACAACATGCTGTAACATTTGCAGCTGGTTTGGCTGCTGAAGGCCTCAAGCCATTTTGTGCCATTTATTCATCATTCTTGCAACGTGGATATGATCAGGTTAGCCAATATCATTAAATGAAAATAGTCCAAAGCAACTAATTAGTGATTTCTCACTTATGCCAGTTTACATGTAATTCATTACCTGTGACTAAACATTCTCACCAATATGATTTATTTTGGGTTTGTAGGTAGTCCATGATGTTGATCTTCAAAAGCTGCCTGTCCGATTTGCTTTGGATAGGGCTGGTTTGGTTGGAGCAGATGGACCAACCCATTGTGGAGCATTTGATATCACTTACATGTCATGCCTACCCAACATGGTGGTTATGGCTCCTTCTGATGAAACTGAACTCATGCACATGGTTGCAACCGCAGCAGCTATAGATGATAGACCAAGCTGCTTTAGATTTCCAAGGGGAAATGGAATTGGAGCCACTCTGCCACTCAATAACAAAGGAACCCCACTTGAGGTGAGAATCAGTAACTAACATGTATTTCCTAAACTGAATCTGAATGATCCGTAGTTAAGCTGTAACACCCCAAATTTTGAGTATTAGAACTAAGTTGGGACGAGACTCTTTGTAAGGATTTTGTTATTTTATCATATTAGATTATTACTAGAAATACCTTAGATAATACTGTTATTCATTGTTATTAGAGTCTAATGCAAGAAGTCTATGACTATCTTATGTATTTTCCTTCATGAGTTGTACAACACATTCAAGTGATAACTAACCAATATGTAAAGTATTTTAAGTTTTATTTCTATGTAATATTTGTTTATGTTGTGAATAACTTTCGCAAGACGTTGTTTTAGTTTTAACATCTTCGTGTTCCCCAATATCTAAGCGTAGTGATGGTTACTTTCTAGGGTGTTACATAAGCCGCCAATCTGAATTTTCTTTGGTTATGCAGATAGGAAAGGGAAGAATTCTGGTGGAAGGGAGCAGAGTTGCCATTTTGGGATATGGTTCTGTGGTCCAACAATGCAGACAAGCCTCAGAAATGCTTAAGGAACTAGGCATTGATGTGACAGTTGCTGATGCCAGATTTTGCAAACCTTTGGATACTGGTCTCATTAGGCTACTAGCTAAAGAGCATGAAATACTCATCACAGTGGAAGAGGGTTCTATCGGTGGTTTTGGATCACATGTATCACAATTCCTGAGCTTATCTGGTATCCTAGATGGGCCTCTAAAGGTAAACCTTCCTCTATGGAGAAGTCACTCTAAGATTTCATTTTCAGATTATTGTTCCCTTCAGATGTCTCTTTTTTGTGTACTTCTAAGTAAGACCTGTCAGAGAATATTAGATATATTAGCTAAGGATACTTTAGTTATTCCGTCATTGATATATTTACTCTTTTGTGCCTTGTATCTATGTTTACAACACTAAAACCCCTTTTGGATTTACCTGCAGTGGAGAGCAATGATGCTTCCTGATAGGTACATTGAGCATGGATCACCCCAAGTTCAGATAGAAGAAGCAGGGCTTTCATCAAAGCAGATTGCAGCCACAGTCTTGTCTCTTATGGAAAGGCCAAAACAAGCTCTTCTGTTCAAATAAAAATGCTAAATGGAATAAAGATCTTCTTGACCTGGGACCTTGAAGATATATCGAATTCTTAGAAGACTTTTTATGTTGACATTGAGAATTAGAGGAAGCTGTAAATAACTGCACTAGCATTGTTGTTCATATCTTGATGCTCACATATTTTGGATTCTTAATTCATCAATAGTGAATAAAGAGATGAATTTATTCTTACAACTCAAGGAAACCAATCAAGGAATTACAATGTATCTATATTAATTATATTACTGCAATTAATACATCACATAAGTCATAAAAAATCATGATTTCCCAATAAGCAAAATGAAATTACACCACTTTCTGGTAGCTAAATAATCTTTCCCTTACATTAGTCATGAAGTTTATGGATCTAAATTTTCCGGTCAATTTTTCTGAAAATGAACGGTCAGGTCATAGACCCCAGCTGGACACCAACTAATTGTCATGTTAGAGTATTCAAAATCAAATCACTAAATAATGTTGCCGTCAGTAACATCACAAAATAGGATTCAACAAAACAATAAAACTAAAATATATATTTGAGCTATGACTGACCTAAGGTAAGACTTTAGGAATCTATTCAATAAAAATGCAGGCTTATCAGCAAGAGTCCATTCAAGAAAACCTTGGTCAGAAAATTGTCCTGTAAATCAGTAAATGCAAGTAACAACTCAGAAGGCTACAATAACGTTGCTGAGAAATAATGTAGCCATCTATAACGTCAAACATAATAAGATAGTCAAAACCATAAAACTAAAATATTTATTTGAGCTATGACTTACCTAAGGCATGCATGAATTCTTGTTCATGAAAGTTACAGGATTAACTCCTTCCGCAGAAGTCCATTCAAGCAAACCTTACTTGGGTTTAATTTAAAAAAGTCCATTCAAAAAAGTTGAAGTGTGTTGAAACTGTGCCTACAATAGCTGCATACGTGGATGTTTTAGCTAATTTTTAAAATTTAAAATTGTTTGTTGCTTAGGATCTATTCTTTAGGAGTTCTGATTCTATTTTTTATCAGACTAGAAACTGTTTTAGTCATGCCTAGAAATAAAGGATTTTTTGTTTTGTATATTTGACTCTAGCTCTATTTAAAGAGCAAATGAATAACAACTAAAATATATATACTCTTCTTTGTTTTTTGATCTAATCTTCAACAAATTGGTATCAAGAGCCATCATCTTGAGGGATCTATGAGTTGAGAGAAACCATAATGAAAACAGACACAACACACATAATACCACCACCATTTTTTGATGGTGAGGAGTACGACCTATGGGCTGCAAGAATGACTATCCATCTTGAAGCACTAGATCTTTGGGAACCAATAGAAGAAGACTATGCAGTTTGGTCACTGCCTGAAAATCCTATAGTGGCTCAACTGAAGAATCACAAAGAGAGGAAGACAAGAAAGGCCAAGGCCAAAGCTTGTCTTTTCTCTTCAGTTTCAAAAATCATATTTACGAGAATTATGAATTTGAATTCTGCGAAGGACATTTGGGACTACCTCAAATCAAAGTATCAGGGTAGTGAGCAAACCAAAGATATGAAGGCACTTAACTTGACTAGAGAATTTGAGATGCAGAGCATGAAGGAGACAGAAACTGTCAAAAGTTATGCTAACAAACTGTTGAGCATTGCAAACAAGGTATGTCTCCTCAGTAAGGATTTTCCTAACGAAAGGATAGTGCAAAAACTACTTGTTAATATACCTGAAAAGTATGAATCCAAAATATCAGCATTAGAGGAGTCAAAAGACTTGTCAAATATCACCCTTGGAGAATTGGTAAATGCTTTACAAACACAGGAACAAAGGAGAATGATGAGACATGAGGAGGCAGTACAAGGTGCTTTTCATATAAAAGCACAAAACTCAGGAGAAGGCAAAGATAAGAAGAACAACAAATGGAAGAACAAGAAACTAGCTGAAAGCTCCAACAAGCAACAAAATGATACTTTTCCGCCTTGTCCACACTGCAAAAAAACAAACCACTCTAAAAAAATGTTGGTGGAGGCTTGACATCAAGTGTAGAAAATGTGGTAAGCTGGGGCATGTAGAGCGGATTTGCAAGTCACCAAAGGAGGCAAAGGTGTCCATGGAGCACAAGAAGAAGACCAATTCTTTGTTGCAACATGTTTTGCTACAAGCAATAGTTCCAGTGATTCATGGTTAATAGACAATAGTTGTACAAATCATATGACGAATGACCAAACGCTTTTTAAAGAGCTTGACAAAACCATTGTTTCCAAAGTAAACATTGGAAATAATGATTTCATCTCAGTCAAAGGAAAAGGAACTGTTACTATAGAAAGTTTAACAGGTTTGAAACATATCTCTGATGTCTTATATGTGCTTGACATTGACTAGAATTTGCTTAGTGTGGCGCAGCTAGTTGAAAAAGTCTTCAAAGTTATATTTGAAGGAAAATGGTGCTTGATTAAGGATGCAAAAGGCAGAAATGTGTTTAAGGTGAAAATGAGGGCCAAAAGCTATGCTCTAAATCTAATGGAGGAAGAGCAAATAGCTTTTTCAAGTACCTGCAACAACATTGAATTATGGCACAAAAGGCTCAAACATTTCCACCTTGTGGGACTTCTATACATGCAGAAACATGCCTTGGTGAAAGGTGTGTCATTGCTTGAAGACAAACTGTCTGATTTGTAGCTTGTCAATATGGCAAGAAAATTAGATTACCATTTTCCCAAACAACATGGAGAGCTACACAAAAATTGCAGTTAGTACATACAGATGTCAAAGGACCTCAAAGAACAACATCTTTGAATGGTAATAGATATTATATTACATTTATTGATGATTATTCCAAATTTTGTTGGATTTATTTCTTTAAATCCAAGATTGAGGTAGCTAACATATTCTGGAAACATAAAGCATTGATGGAGAATCAAAGTGGTTGTAAGTTACGCACAATAAGATCAAATAATGGGAAGGAATATGCAAATGACACCTTTCACAAATTTTGTGAAGAAGCTGGCATAGAGCACCAACTCATTATATCGTACACCCCACAACAGAATGGTGTAAGTGAGAGAAAAAATAGAAGTATCATGGAGATAACAAGGTGTATGTTGTATGAAAAGGAGTTGCTAAAGAAGTTGTGGGTAGAGGCTGCAAACACTGTAGTATTTTTGCTTAATAGGTTACCATCCAGAGTTCTGAATAAAAAAACCCCATTTGAAGGCTGGTTTGGTTACAAACCAGATTTGTAGAATCTGAAAATTTTTGGTTGTCTTTGTTTTTCTTTTGTACCACAGGTTAAAAGAGACAAGTTGGACAAGAAGGCATAACCAAGAGTTTTTATCGGATATAGCAATACTTCCAAAGCTTACAGAATTTTTCAACCACAAAATGGAAAAATTCTTGTAAGTAGAGATGTCAAGTTCATGGAAGAAAAACAATGGAGTTGGGAGGTGTCAATAAAGAAGAAACTACCAAAAATTCCACAATTCATTGATGAGGATATAGACGACTTTCCAGTTAAAGGTACAAGACTCTTATATGAAATTTATGAAAAGAGTAATGTAGTTGTCTTGGAACCTGCTGATTTTAAAGAAGCTGAGATGGATGATAAGTGGATAGAAGCAATGAAGGAAGAGCTAAAAATGTTCGAAAAGAATGACACTTGGGAGCTAGTGGATAGACCTCAACACAAGCAACCTATAGGAGTCAAATGGGTTTATAGAACTAAGCTAAATGCAGATGGTTCTATAAATAAATACAAGGCTAGGTTGGTTGTGATGGGCTATGCTCAGGTGTTAGGAGTGAATTTTTCAGAAACATTTTCTCTGGTTGCATGCCTCGATACAATTAGAATGCTGCTTGTTTTGACTACGCAAAAGAGATGGAAAGTTTACCATTTAGATGTAAAGTCTACCTTCCTAAATGGTTATTTGAAGGAGGAATTATTTGTGGAGCAACTAGAGGGATTTCAAGTCAAGGGACAGGAGGAGAAGGTCTACAAACTAAAAAAGGCTTTGTATGGTCTTAAATAGGCCCCTAGGGCCTGGTACAATATAATTGATGATAATCTTCAAAACCTTGGGTTTATTAAAAGTCCAAGTGAAACTACATTGTATATGAAACTGATGGGTACTAATTTAATCATAGTTTCTGTCTATGTTGATGACCTGCTTGTAACAGGGAATGAAGAAAAGTTAATAATGGAGTTTAAAGTTGAAATGTTGTGAGTGTTTGAAATGACAGACCTTGGCCTGATGTCTTTCTTTTTGGGTATGGAGGTAAAGCAAGATCATGGTGGAGTCTTCATATGCCAAAAAAAAATATGCAAGGGAAATACTCAAAAAATTTCGCATGGAGGATTGCAAAAGCACTGCTACTCCAATGAACCAAAGGGGAAAATTCAGTAAAGATGACGAGGCTGATAAGGTAGAGGAGCATCAGTTCAAAAGCCTAATTGGTTGTTTAATTTTTCTTACTGCAACCAGGCCCGACATCATGTTTGCAATAAGTATGCTCTTAAGATTTATGCATTATGCTAGTGAAGTGCATCTTCAAGCTGTCAAACAGATTGTAAGATATGTCAAGGGGACTGTAGACTATGGTGTCAAGTACACTCACTCTCAGAATTTTCAGTTTCATGGTTATTCTGACAGTGATTAGGGTGGTTCAATTGATGATATGAAAAGTACAACAGGTTACTGTTTCAGCTTTGGTTCATGTATATTTTCTTGGAGTTCAAAAAAGCAAGACATTGTGGCTCAAAGCACAGCTAAGGTAGAATATGTGGCAGCCACTACAGTTGTGAATCAAGCTATTGGCTAAGGCATATACTTGCTGATTTACATATGGAACAAAAGGAGCCTACACAGATTTTTGTTGATAATCAAGCAGCTATTTCCATTTCAAGTAATCCCATTTTTCATGGTAGGACTAAGCATTTCAAGATCAAGTTGTTTTTTTAAGGGAAGCGCATGGAGAAGGTGAAGTCAAACTAATTTACTGCAAAACTAAAGATCAAAGTGCAAATATCTTAACAAAAGCTCTTCCAAAAGCTAGATTTGAAGCTTTAAGAAATAAGCTAGGTGTCTGCAACCATTGAGGCAAGGAGGAGATCTGTTGAAACTATGCCTACAATAGCTGCATACGTGGATGTTTTAGCTAATTTTTAAAATTTAAATTTTTTTGTTGCTTAAGATTTATTCTTTAGGAGTTTTGATTATGTTTTTTTATCATACTAGAAATTGTTTTAGTCATACTTAAAAATAAGAGATTTTCTGTTTTGTATATTTGACTCTAACTCTATTTAAAGAGCAAATGAATAACTATTATGCATCCTTCAAAAATATATCTCCGCTTCTCTGTTTTTGATCTAATCTTCAACACATCAACAAAGTGCAAGCAACAAGTCAGAAGGCTATAACACATACAAAAGTACCAAAATTCTAATAGATAGGATTTAATTTAATTAATTATTTGATCTCTACCCGTGTCAACTTTTCGTTTTATTCCTTATGCCTAAAAATCTGAGGATTTAATTTAATTAATTATGTTTTAGTATTTATGTTTCCATTTTGTAATGGTTTTAACGTAGAGTTATTAGGTATAAAGACTAAAAACAAAAATTTGTCTACTTACTTTCTTATTTTAACTTCTCATGAGAAGCTTGAGAACTTAAAGTTCTAACATTGACCGAGTGTTAATGGTAGATAATTTCTGTCTTCGATAATAATAATAATATAAACTTGCTGCGGATGCCAAATGAGTTTGAGATTTAGAAACAATCATCTGAACAAGAATCGTTTAGAGATAGGCTTATAGCATTCAATTGACATGAGATAAAAAAAAAAAAAAAAAAAAGAACAAACAGCAGAAGAATAAATGAACAGAAACTTAAGCTCTAGGAACAAAAGCCTCATTGCGTCAACTAAGGATCCCATGCATATCCGGAGGACGGGAGGAGGATGAACCGATGTAGAATGTGGCTTGATTCATGTAGATTTCTCACTTGCCACATCAGGTTTGAGAGGAGTTGATTTTTGGATTCATCTTCGATTTTGAAACGATGTTGAATCCGTCTACATCTAACAAGCAAACCCAAACTCTCAAAAGCATTTTTATCCTTATATCCAAACAAACTCTAATTTACCATTGACTAAAACTACAATGACTAAATAATATTTTACCAAAGCTCTCATAAATAAGTAGATTTAATCCCGCGTACCGACTAAGTTACTATGTTTCTGACGTCATGACTAGAGAAAGTCAAAATATAATTTTTGATGGTTTAAAATCTCCAAATAATTATATTTAAAACAGTTTAAAAATTTAACAGTTATTGAGAAGTTTTAGCCCCCACAAATTGCAAACGTAATGTCCGAAATCCCTCTATCACCTTCATCCGCGTTGTTGAGCATCTCCACCGGAATGGGTGGCACCCGCGGCAGGTACATCGCCTACCTCCACCGCTGAATCTCACGAAATATCTCCACAACACAGTAACAAGAAATTATGTTTTACGTTTCGTTTCCCTTTGCGTTTTTGTGTTCCCCTTTCTTCTATCTATCCAAAACCAATTCCATACTTATTTTTTCACTCTTCGGAGAAATGAGGGTTTAAACGCTTTAGTCTCAACAAATGCCATTTGGGATAAAATCCTCTACGCTTCTGTTGCTATTCCCAACCAAAAAATCGAGATTGTATAATAATATAAGTACCATTGCCATTGAGTTAGCACATGTCCAAAGTTCCTACCGTGTCCAATAAAATGTTCTTCCCCAAAAGTTCAGTTAAGTGTTGAATCTTTAATGTCATTATGCCGGCTTAATTATGAATTTGGTTTCAAATTGCCGGCTTAATTATCAATTTGATTTCAAAATTACTGTAAAAGATTTAATTTAGTACTTTTTTTAAAAAAAATGCATTAATTTGATTATGTTCGTCCAATTAAACTCACGGTGTTAAAATTGTAAATTGTGGGAGTTTTTGCTTGTGAATAGTAAAAACTGTCACTATATTTATGTTTTTAAATTAAAATTTAATAAAATAAAGATAATTTAAAAAATGGAGCATGGAACATGGCTGAACATCACAATCGAAAATAGCTTAAAAATATGAGGTTGAGGATTCAGCGCAACGGTGGAAACATGGAGCATGGTGGTGAAAGAGAAAATTGTGAGGTTGAGGATTCAACGCTACGGTGGAAACATGGAACATGGTGGTGGCTTGCACTTCACGGTTGCTGCTGCTCCTAACACTCAGTTACCTCAAGCTTGTCTGTTTTATTGGTGATAAAAATATTTTATAAATTGCACATTTTTATATCCATGTGCTAAATTCAAACTATATTTTCAACACCCATTATATTCCAAGACACCTAGAGAGAAATTTTTTTTATAAATATTATAAAATTTATGATGTATTAAGAAGAAAGAGATAAAAAAAATTAAAAATGTTGATAAAATGTTTAAAATAAACAAATATTTGGGTATTATTCTTCTTCAATGGTGAATGTTTATATTAATGCTCCCCTTCTCTTAATTGCAGTATATAGCATAAATAAAGTATCCCAAGGCACTAAAGTTTAAAGAACTAATATCTTCTAATGAACATTTTTTGAATTATATTTATTTTATTAAATTTTAATTTTAAAACAATAATAAATATAATAGCGCTTAAAAGGTTCCACTATTCGTAAGAGAAAACCGTTGGAATTTACACCTCTAACGGTGCCAATTTTATATGACAGAAATAACCAAATTAGCACATTTTAACAAACTGAGGACTAAATTAATTTTTTTTTTAAAATTTAGAAATCAAATTGAATTTTTTAAATAATTTGGGGTCAAATTGAATTTTTTGAAATAATTTGAAAACTAAATTGATAATTAAATCTTATTATGTTTGTAATTTGGTGTGGTCAAAAACCACAATTGAAATTATAAAAGACTAAAATATTAATTAATCTAAAAGTGTTTCTGAGAGCATTTCTATTCAAAGATATATAGTTTTTTTTTTTCAACAAGAGAGTTTATTTATTTTAACTTATGTAGAAGCAAATTACACAAGAAGAGTGATTGAATTGTGTTTTTAAAAATTTAGAAACTTTTCTAAAAAAAATGTATGTTTATCGTCTAGTATAAAAAGACCTAAAACACTTAGAGATCAGACTAAGACAGAGGATGATAAAAACAATTTCCTTTGTAAAACATAACATGATATAAAATTTAAAAACATATTCAAATCCTTTATTAGCTAAAGCAAAAGAGAGAAACATACAGAGAATTATACCAAGTTTCTACTAACTTATCAAGATTATAAGTATTGTTCACTGTCACTTCTGACTTTTACACTTGCAAGTTCTACCTTAAACCTAATATTCTTTGTCCTACCAAACCAAACTACTACTAGTTCTAAACAAATCAACAAGATTTGTTGGAACTTAGCACGCTGACTAAAATATATTATCGTCTTACAGACGAATATATCACTCAACACTTTTAGTCTTTTCAATCAAGGTATACAAGGTACTTTGAGATCTTTTTATCTTTATAAGAATTTACAGAAAACTTGACAAGAAAGAATGAAAGAATAATTCGTGTAGATGGTTCATATCTTGTTTCTGCAAAGCTTCTTCTATATATAGTCTTCATCTCCAAGTATCCGTTATCTCACAATGGTTAGATTCTTTACTCTAATCTTCGTTTGAAGTCAAGTCTTGAGTCCGTTGGAGCATTTAAATGCACATTCATTCTTCAAACAAAGTTCATGTTGACAGGATAACGTGTCTTATACTCCAGCAGAGAAGTCACTTCTTTTATCATACGAAGTCTCCAACAACAGAGCGCATCTTTTGATGAGGATCAACGTCTTCCAAACTGTGGATTTCATTTATTTTTTATAAGACTTTGACAAATCCTAGGAAAATGTTTTTTTGCATGAAAGAATTTCAGACACAGAATATTAATGAAGGTCTTAAATGCACTATTTAAATGTTACATCAGATCGTCTTATGAATATATCGTTTGAAAACTTTTGACGTACAAATGGAAATCATGATCTGATAGTACATCATACACAACTTTTATCATTTATATTTATTTACATCCAATCAAAATAATTAGAAGTTCTAATTCGTCTTTAAGACATAAATGTCTTTTGACTTAATAACTTATTTGTTAACTTTTTTTTAATGAAATGAACCTTTTTTTTTATACTTTTTTTGGCCTGTTTGTTTAAATTACTTTTACTTAAAAAAAGTTTGATGTTTTTCAAATAAAACAAATCTTACATGCTTCTTAAAAAAGTACTTTTTAAAAAACACTTTGTTTTAAACAAACATGCTTGAGTTCTCAAAAGCATTTTCAGTCTTGTGTTCAAACAAGTTTTAATTTAAGATTGATTGAAAATACATGGGGTAAAAAATATTTTACCAAAATGAAAATTGAATATGTAATTCATCTAAATTTATTGCATAATTAGATTACTTCCTTTTTGTTTATGCCTGATTAGACTATGTCTTAAGAAAAAGTCAGCTGCTCCGACTGATTTAAAATAAAACAAACAACAAAAATACTAGTAATAATAATAAACAAAGAGTCAAAGATAGAAAAGGAGAATACTAGACACAGTAAACAGAGAAATAAAATAAAAATCTTCAGCCTTGGTGTTGTTTGTTTATGCATTCATCCCCCTATAAAGGACAGTTCCACAATTAAGTTTAAATGCAAGTACCACCTCGTAGGTAGCTCTGCTTCATATCTAGTCTGTTACTTTCTGCATTCTTAGAAACATCTTTTCCAATCTTCTTCTCACACTAATTTGAATAACCATGACCTTCTGTGGTGGTGCCTTTGTTAAGCCAAACTATTCTGT
Source organism: Glycine max (assembly GCF_000004515.6). Classification (NCBI taxonomy): domain Eukaryota; kingdom Viridiplantae; phylum Streptophyta; class Magnoliopsida; order Fabales; family Fabaceae; genus Glycine; species Glycine max. The sequence goes on from NC_038244.2 coordinate 36,510,758, forward strand.
GTCCCCATGCCACAAACACAAAGCTCCAAGTCCATACCAAGGTGGCAGAAACAAGGTTAGTGAATCATATGTACAATTGCCTTTGTGATCTAACAATTTAACAAGAATAAACACCATCTCTGTGAACATGATCAGGACCGATCCAACGACAAATGAGGTCTAAAACATATTTAAGAAAAAATGTTTTACTTTAAATGAAAAAATTATATGTTGGGCCTTTTTGTCAAGATATACCATTTTTTTTAATAAATTAGACTTTTTTTACTTTATAAAAATTAAAAACAAGTTTTTTTTTTGTTAGTGGACCTAAAGCTTGAATTTTAGTTACTTTACCTTTAAGCCGATTTGGACATGATTCTATGATTTTCTTTCTTATTACCTTTGTGTTCCTCTATATTGATTCCATAAGGGGTTACTCTTCTTCCTTTTGTTACCAAAAAAAAAGGCCATGATTTTTTCACTGATGGTGCAATGATGGCTGGCTGATGTGTGATTGATTGTGTTTGCCTCAGTTCTGTGTGAGAGTTTCAGCAAGTGGCTCAGCTGATGAGGAGAGGACTATTATAAGGAAAGAGAAAGTTGGGTGGAAGATCAATTACTCAGGAGAGAAACCAGCAACACCATTATTGGACACAGTCAACCACCCAATTCACATGAAGAATCTGTCAACACAGGTTTGAAACTGACAATAGCATATTTCTTGTCTGTGGCTGACACAACATTTTTTTCCTTAGATTTTTGTTGGGTGTATTTGTCAGGATCTTGAGCAACTTGCAGCAGAGCTGAGGGCAGATATTGTACACAGTGTGTCAGACACTGGTGGGCATCTTAGCTCAAGCTTGGGAGTGGTGGAGTTATCAGTGGCTTTGCATCATGTTTTCAACACCCCTGAAGACAAAATTATATGGGATGTTGGCCATCAGGTAATCTTTTTTCATCTTATCTGCTTTTTTTTTTTTTATTGAAAATTAAATAGGAGAAAGAGAAAGGAAAACAAAAGTGTAACTCTACATTCAATTCATTTAGAGAAATTTGCTCTTGTAACAAATTAAAGTTTATGATCTTTTCCTCCCTTTGTACAACTTTTTATCATTATCAAGTGTTATGCTTGTGCCTTGTGTAAGAGGATCTAAGAAGATATCAAATTGCAGGCATACCCTCACAAGATTCTCACTGGTAGAAGATCCAGGATGCACACCATTAGGAAGAGTTCAGGGCTAGCAGGCTTTCCTAAAAGGGATGAGAGTGTTCATGATGCTTTTGGGGTAGGGCACAGTTCTACAAGCATATCTGCTGGTCTTGGTAAGATTCTTATATTTTAAGACCACTACATATTTCATCAATTTTATTTTATTACCATATTATTGGTACAAAGTATTCACCAGTTTTATGGATGACCAATTATCCCCACAGAGATGCATGTATGATGTATCTCACCGATTGAACAATTCTCAATATTTTTAGGCATGGCTGTTGCGCGTGATCTATTGGGAAAGAACAACAGCATCATTTCAGTGATTGGAGATGGGGCATTGACAGCAGGCCAAGCTTATGAGGCAATGAACAATGCAGGGTTCCTTGATTCTAACATGATAGTTGTACTTAATGACAACAAACAAGTCTCTTTACCAACTGCCACACTTGATGGTCCTGCAACTCCAGTTGGAGCCCTCAGTAGTGCTTTAAGCAAAATTCAAGCAAGTTCTGAATTCCGCAAACTCAGAGAAGCTGCAAAAGTAAGCCTCTCAAACTTGTATGATATGAGTAGTCAACATCATGGTATGTGGCATTAATTTGACTCTAATTTTATCTGCTGAAGACCATCACAAAGCAAATTGGAGGACAAACACATCAGGTCGCTGCAAAAGTAGATGAGTATGCAAGAGGCATGATCAGTGCTTCTGGCTCTACTCTTTTTGAAGAGCTTGGCTTATACTACATAGGTCCTGTGGATGGTCATAACATTGAAGATCTGGTCACCATCTTTGAAAAAGTGAAAGCAATGCCTGCCCCAGGTCCAGTTTTGATTCATGTTGTGACAGAAAAAGGGAAGGGATACCCCCCAGCAGAAAAAGCAGCTGATAGAATGCACGGTGAGAAAGGGATATATTTCTTTTATATCTCAAAGACAAGGAATTGAAAATTGATTTTGTCTAAAATTTATTTGAGGTGAAGTAATTTATGTTTTGATATTTTTAACTGAAAAATAAGGTAGCACTAAAACTCAATATAAAGTTTTGATCCAATACGAAAATTATCTAAAGTTGTTTCAACTCAAAATAAATCTCGCACAAAATTAATTTTTTAAAGTGAGATCAAACAACTGAACATTCAGTCAAAATCACTTTAGTGGATATTTTGCTTAACTTTAGATGGTCTAATCCAAATACACACTCATACTTTCCCACATTTTCAGGGGTTGTCAAGTTTGACCCAAAAACAGGCCAGCAGTTTAAGGCAAAAACCTCTACACTTTCTTACACCCAATACTTTGCTGAGTCTTTGATAAAGGAAGCTGAAAATGACAAGAAGATAGTGGCCATTCACGCAGCAATGGGTGGTGGTACCGGCCTAAATTATTTCCATAAAAGGTTTCCCAAGCGCTGTTTCGATGTGGGGATTGCTGAACAACATGCTGTAACATTTGCAGCTGGTTTAGCTGCTGAAGGCCTCAAACCATTTTGTGCCATTTATTCATCATTCTTGCAACGGGGATATGATCAAGTGAGCCAATATCATTAAATGAAAATAGTCCAATCTAACTAATTATTGATTTCTTATTTATGTCAGTTTACTTATTATTTCTTGCCTACGATAAAAAAATTTCACCACTATGTATGTAGGTAGTCCATGATGTTGATCTTCAAAAGCTTCCTGTTCGATTTGCTATGGATAGAGCTGGTTTGGTTGGAGCAGATGGACCAACACATTGTGGAGCATTTGATATCGCTTACATGGCTTGCCTACCCAACATGGTGGTCATGGCTCCTTCTGATGAAGCTGAACTCATGCACATGGTTGCGACTGCAGCAGCTATAGATGATAGACCAAGCTGCTTTAGATTTCCAAGGGGAAATGGAATTGGAGCCACTCTGCCACTCAATAACAAAGGAACCTCACTTGAGGTGAGAATCAGTAACTAACATGTATTTCCTAAACTGAATCTGAATGCTCCAAAGTTAAGTTGCCAAATTGATTTTTCTTTGGTTATGCAGATAGGAAAGGGAAGAATTCTGGTGGAAGGGAGCAGAGTTGCCATTTTGGGATATGGTTCTGTGGTCCAACAATGCAGACAAGCCTCAGAAATGCTTAAGGAACTAGGCATTGATGTGACAGTTGCTGATGCTAGATTTTGCAAACCTTTAGATACTGGTCTCATTAGGCTACTAGCTAAAGAGCATGAAATACTCATCACAGTGGAAGAGGGTTCTATCGGTGGTTTTGGATCACATGTATCACAATTCCTGAGCTTATCAGGTATCCTAGATGGGCCTCTAAAGGTAAACCTTCCTCTATGGAGAAGTCACTCTGAGATTTCATTTTCAGATTATTGTTCCCTTCAGATGTCTCTTTTTTGTGTGCTTCTAAGTAACACTTGTCAGAGAATATTAGATATATTAGCTAAGGATAATTTAGTCATTCCGTCATTTATATATATTACTCTTTTGTGCCTTGTATCTATGTTAACAACACTAACATCCCTTTTGGATTTACCTGCAGTGGAGAGCAATGATGCTTCCTGATAGATACATTGAGCATGGATCACCCCAAGTTCAGATAGAAGAAGCAGGGCTTTCATCAAAGCAGATTGCAGCCACAGTCTTGTCTCTTATGGAAAGGCCAAACGAAGCTCTTCTGTTCAAATAAAAAGACAAAATGGAACAAGGATCTTGACCTGGTTCCCCGAAGATGCATAAAAAAAATTTAAGACTTTTGTTGGTATTGTGCTTTAGAGGAAGCTGTAAATAACTACACTGGAATTGTCGGAGTTTACATCTTGATGCTCACATATTTTGGATAATTGGATTCTCAGGTCATCACTAGTGAGTAAAGAGATGAATTTATTCTGACAACTCAAGGAACCAATCAAGGCATCGTAATGTATCAAAATTAATTAATTATATTACTGAAATTAACACAGCACACAAGTCTTCTAAAATCATACTGCCCAATAAGCAAAATTAAAATACGCCACTGTCTGGTAGCTAAACAATCTTTCCATTACATTAGTCGTGAAGTTCAGCTTGTATCACAACTTGTGACAGTGCTGGTTTTCTATTTTTAGTAATATGTTTCAATTTTCCTATAGAAAAAACATTAGTCATGAAGTTTATGAATCTAAATTTGCCGGTCAATTTTTCTGAAAATGAACGGTCAGGTCAAAGATCACAGCTGGACGCCAACTAAAAGCCATGTTAGGGTAAATAATGTTGCCGGGGAGCTAATAGGACATCACAAAATAGGACTCGTCAAAACAAAAAAACTTAAAACATATATTTGAGATATGACTGACATATGGTAAGACTTTAGGAATCTATGCAAAATAAAAATGCTGGCTTATCAGCAAAAGAGTCCATTCAAGCAAACCTTACTTGGTCATAAAATTGTCTTGTAAATCAGTAAGTGCAAATAACAAGTCAGAAGGCTACAATAATGTTGTTGACAAATAATGTAGTGTAGCCAACTAGCCATCAATAACATTAAACATAAAAGGATTAGTCAAAACCATCAAACTAAAATATATATTTGAGTTATGACTCACCTAAGGCATGAATTCTTGTTCAAGATATTTACTGGATTAACTCCTTCAGCAAAAGTCCGTTCAAGCAAAAAGTTGAAGTGCCAGCAACAGCGCAGAAAGCTATAAAACATTCAAAAGTACAAAATTTCTAATAGATAGGACTTAATTAATTATTTGATCTCTATGTGTCAACTTTTGGTTTTATTCCTTATATCTAAAAATCTTATGCTTTAGAATTTATGTTTCCATTTTGTAGCGGTTTTACATCGTAAGAAAACTAACAATAGGCACTAAAACATGCATAAAAAAAAAAAGATGTTCGTTTATAAGCACTAAAAACTAGAGTTTTTAGGTATAAAGACTAAAACAAAAATATACTCCCTTGGTGTCTCAACATAAAATTCTTTTAACTAATTCACATCATTTAATAAAGTTAGTTAATATAATTAGTAACATTAAATTTATTAACAATTTGTATTATTTTGTCAAAATTATTCTTAAGTTTATTGGAACTTATAATCTTTTTTTCTTTCTACTTAATTGTTTTCACATTTAGTTAATTAACGTGTAGTCTTCTTTTTCAATCCTTATAAGAGATATAATATATTTATCTTTTAAATATATAATATTTATTGTAAAGTAATAAAAGATATTTAGGTAAAAAAAAAATAATTAATGCACAAGACAACTTAAAAAGAGTCTTATAAAAAGGAACCAATAAAACTAAAAAATAAGTCTTATATTTAGGGATGAAGGAAGTTTTTACTTACTTTCTTATTTTAGCCTCTCATGAGAAGCTTAAGAACTTAAAAGTTCTAACACTCACCATGTGTTAGGCTATGTTCAATAAGATATTTCAGTTAACTTCTAGTTTTTTTTTAACTAACTGAAAATCTTGTTTGGGTGTTAGCTTATTTGATTGTTTGGTAAACAAACTTTTTTAGTAATTTCTCAATAGCTTTTCATATTTTTTGAAATGCTACTTGAAGTAACATTTTTTAAAACACAAGTTTCTAGCTTTTATATTTTCTTCCACTTTTATCCTTAATATATTTATTCATTTTCTTTGTTACCTTTTTCAAATAAATCATGATTTTATTATTTTGTTGTCATTTTACACATTTTAGTTACTTCAATAGTTAGTTTTTCCGAATAATTATAATTTAATAAGTTAGTTTTTCAGCTTCCAGCTAATTTTGTTGAACATAGTCTTAATTGTAGATAGTTTTTGTCTTTGAAAATAATAATAAAAGACTGTTGCGGATGTCAAATGAGTTAGGAGTTTATGAGATTTAGAACCATATCATATCTGAACAACATTCGTTTAGAGGTAGGTTTATAGAATTCAGTTGAAATGAAGAGTTTTTGTAACATGATATAGAAAGAACAAACAATAAAAGAATAAAATAGTAGAAACTTAAGCTTTACGGAACAAAAGCCTCATTACATCAACTAAGAGGATCCCATGCATATTCGGAGGAGGATCAACCACGGTCATCACTGATGAAACCACAAAAATTGGGTCCAAGGTTGGCAAAAAAATCAGCACATTGATTAGCTTCTCATAACGTATGTTGGAACTCCATATTTCGATTCTTCACCATGAAATCCTTAAGGCTAGAACTGATACGAGCATAACGATGACAACCTACCCTGCAATGGATGCTAGAAGCGAGACACTCTCTCCTATCCTCCTACATGTGACACCCTCTACCCTGACATATAAATAAATAAAATATATAAAAAATATCGGTAACCAAATTCACACGGGTAAAAAGTTCACATTCACTTCACTATTATCAATTAAAACTTATTAAAAATATATTCGGCTCGAAACAAGGCCGTCAAAATTTACAAAAATATTTTGTTAAATCAATGAGATAAAATAAAATAGACTAACATTATGCAATTAATATAAAACTTATGCCCCACTGTCACATCCTATCAGAGCATTGTGTCCTGGCGTCCTTCAACACAAGGTTCCTTTAAGCACTTCACCTAGCTATCTGCTCCCCCGAACACAAGGTTCAAGATCATCACAGGATCCAAACACAAACAACAAACCGGGAGTGAGTTATCACATTCCTAACTACTAGAGAGAAACAAAACAACATATAGTAGCCAAATACAATTTACTTAGCATATCTCACATTATTTCATCACTTTGTCATTCAAAATTCACTTTTCAATCATCAATCACAATACACAAGAATCACACACTCCGATCAAGACATAATAACACATCAATTTCATAATGAACAATTAGCAAGCGCATGAGACAATTATGCTAAGACTCAAGCCTATATGCAATGTTGTACCATGTCAGTGAAAAACCACCCTGGGGCGCTTAGGAGTACATAACAAGACACACCACACAATAGGTTTGTCAGGTCACTCTCACTAAGTAAGATCATAGGGAGACCAGTCAGGGTCACGATGTTTTGAGAGAATGCTCTAACCATATGGGATCAGCATAGGCTTAAAGGAGCACTCAAACCCGGTGACCCCCAAGGCCTACACTCCGAAGAGTCCGTCAGGGCCTCTCCCTCCTGATTTAGGTCCAACCCCTGAAATCATTTTAGCACACAGACACTGCTAGTGAATTATACAATACCCACAACCTCACACTCATGTCTTAAACACGTACAACATATTGCGCTACAATTTAACACTGGTTCCTAAATAGGAACCTACACTTTCTCTTTAACACTGCGCATTTACACTTTTCTCAAGATAACACTGGTCGGGTTATTGTACAATTCACAGCTTACACAAATAATGTCACATCAAGAATTAATCACACACTTATTCCCAACCAAAACTCATTCACAATTTCACATATCATAATGTCACAATCCACCATCACATGTTTTCACGTATCTCACAATTCAACACCTGTTTTACTTTACACTTTTACTCAATCTCAATAACAATATTATAATCTCAAGGCAACATATTATTCCACAATTCATCACATATTTCATTTATAAGCACTGCTCATGAATTATACAATACCACGACCTCACACTCATGTTTCAAACATGTTTAACACAATTGAGCTACAATTTAACATTGGTTCCTAATTAGGAACCTACACTTTCTCTTTAACACTGTGCATAAACACTAGTCGGGTTATTGTATAATTCATAGCTCACGATATAATTAATGTAACATCAAGTGTTAAACACATCCACTTATTCACAATCGAATATCATGTCCACACTTTAACATTCTATAACATCACATCAACCGTCTCATAACATTCCCAATGATATTCATAAGGTATAACATACACATGTTCATGAAATTTAACCACAATATTCTCAAACTCCAACACTTAATAATTTTTGGAATCATACTATAACACTCTACAATATTATTTACATAAATTATTAATATAAATAACTACCTCTACATATATAAACTAGCATACATCATATTAAATCACAAATTTCAAAGTAAGCTTTCAATGCACAAATTCTAAATAATTATATGAACACTTTGTTCAGTTTCAATTATGATATTAATTTTTTAAATTATATGTAAAAACCTAAACAGCAAGAAAAAGAGGAAATACAAAATCAATACCTCTCTCTAAATTTCTCCTTACTTTATTTCATCAATTCATATTAATTAGAAAAAGTACTCAATTTATAGGGTTCACGCTCAACACAATAGCATATCAATTTCACAAAAATTGGTCTGTCAAACATATATAATTCACTGTAATAATTATAAGGATAAAATGAAATTGCAAAAACACCCAAAAACCCATTCCAATTGATATCTTTAAGGATCCCTATACATGTTATCACTAGTTCCCAATTGTGAATAACTCATCTCTTACCTTTAAGTGGGCTCACGTATCTTCAGCCAGCGATAGCAACATCTCTCGTGGTTCCCTGACATTCCTCCAATTTTTTTTTCCTCTAACTGCTCCGATAGAGTTTCCAAACATCAAAGAGACAGAGAAGGGATTGAAGCCTCCACTTGTACTGTCTTCATGCGATTTATTTTTCTCCCTGAACAAATATTATCTCGTAAATCCCAACGGTAAACGTGTGTAAAATTGAATTTCGAACAACATATCCAAATTTCATGGAAATCCAACGGTTAACGAAACCGAGATTGTAATTTTACCGAGACAGCTCTGGGTTTTTGCGGGAAAGGAAAATGCTACAATGAGAGGGGTATTTCTATTATCTCAGACATAATTTCAAAATTCCCAACGGTGGGAATGCTCGGAATTGGGTTGCGAATGTGGTGCTCAAATTTCACGATGATCCAACGGTGAATGAGTCCGAGATCGTCATTTTTCTGAAACAGGTTAGGTGGCCTGCGGGAAAAAGAGAGGATTTTGGGAGAAGAGAGAAAAAACGAAATTGTGAGGCAGAGGAGGCTGAGGAGTCAGTCTGAAAACTGACCTAGCATATTGCTATTTATAGTTAGGAGCATTTACGACCTATTATTTACTCTATTTATTTATTTATTATTTATTATTTTATAAAAACAAACTTTATTTTATTTTCTATCAAACAAATAAATAAAAATACCCTTTTTATTTTCTCTCAAATCATTATTTTAATTTATAATTATATCTCCTTATTTATTTATTTATAAAATCTCCTCATTTTTTTTAAAATTCTATTTATTTATAAATAACAATCATTTTTAATCTAGTTCACAAAAATTAGGATGTTACACTACACATGGAGAGCAGCATCAAATTAATACTGGCTCCCAAATCAATGAGAGCTTTGCCAACAGACACAACACCAATAGAGCATGATATAGTGACACTTCCAGGATCTTTGTGCTTCGGTGGAAGGATCCGTTGAATCACTGCACTACAATTTCCCTCCACAACAATGGTGTCACTATGTATGTACTTGCTCTTTTTGGTTACCAAATCTTTCAGGAACTTTGAGTAGAGCGATATCTGCGGAAGGGCCTCTCCAAAGGGCATAGTAATCTCCAATTTCTCGAAGATATCAAGGAACCGAGCTAGGTGCCGCTCCTTGTCTTTCTTTGAGGGTACCAAAGGGTATGACACCTATTTCCCTGTAGATGGACTAGCCTTTCTCTTCTTTTCACGAGCCAACTCACTCTTAGTTCTTTTCTTCTCCTCTTTCTCTTTCTCTTTTTCATTTTTTTCTTTTTCTTTTTCTTTTTCTTCTACATTTATTTCCTTCTCATTCTTATTTTTCTCCTCTCCTTCTTTTTCTTCTTTAGCAACTACATCTTGGTGTTCAGCAACCAACCTTCCTTCATCTTTAGCAAAAATGGCTCTTCTACCCCTTGTCATGATAGCCTTACACTCCTCTTTCAAATTTTTTTTTGCATTAGCTCCAAAACTGCTTGAAGGCTTGTCCGCCAGTTGCTTGGCCAACTGTCCCACCTGGATCTCAAGATTCTTGATGGCCGACTCTGTGCTCTTGTGATTTGACATAGAAACCTGCATGAATTGAGCGAGATTCTCTTCCAACTTTGTCGTCCTCTCATAGAGATTAGGCCCTTGTTATGGTGGCTTATTGGATGGCCCACCCTGGTCTTTGTTGAATTGATTACCAGGGTGAGTTCTCCACTGTCCTTACTGCTGGTTGTAATTCTAGCCATGAAATCCTGAGTATCCACCTGCATTAAAATTTTGTCTTGGCTGGTTTCCCATGTAATTAACTTCATGTGTTGTGTCTTCAGTAGGAATACAACAGCCAGATTCGTGAGCTCCACCACAAATAGTGCAACCTGCAAAACAAAAAAAGGTAAAGGTTGACTAGCATTTAATTGAGTAGGCAACTTACTTAATGTCTATGTTAAGGCCTCAAGCTGCTTGGACAACACCTTGTTCTGTGCCAACAAAGCATCCTGTGATGAAAGCTCTAACAAACTTTTCTTGGTGGGAAAATATGTTCTATCATGCAAAATAGCATGATCACTAGCAGCCATGTTTTCAATTAATTCCATTGCCTCTTCTGGAGTCTTCAACTTAATTTTTCCTCCAGCAGAAGCGTCAAGTAATTGCTTTGATTGTGGCCTCAACCCATCAATGAAGATATTAAGCTGGATAGGCTCGGAGAATCCATGAGTTGGAGTTTTCCGTAGCAAGCTACAGAATCGTTCCAAGGCTTCACTCAATGACTCATCGAGAAACTGATGGAATGAAGAAATAACAGCCTTTCTCTCTACAGTTTTTGACTCAGGAAAATTACTTTTTTAGAAATTTCTCAACAACCTCATCCCAAGTCTTCAAACTGTTGTCCTTGAATAAGTGTAGCCATCTCTTGGCCTCTCCAGATAATGAGAATGAAAATAAGCTCAGCCTAATTGTGTCTTCTGGTGTGACACCCTCTACCCCTCACATATATACTGATAAAGGAATAAAAATCCAAATATTAATTAATAGTATTTTTTTTACATTTGTAAATACAAGTTTTTCAAAGGGATAAAAGGCTCACATTCACTTTCTTCTACATCATATTCAAACTTGTCCAAATAAATAATAAAGTTATCTCGGTTTAAGCAAGACCGTCTAAGACTTCATACAATTAATATAAAACCCTATACCCCAATGCCACATCCTATCAGAGCGTTGTGTCTCGACGTCCTTCAGCACAAGGTTCCTTAAATCAATTCACCTAGTCGTCTGTTCCCCCAAACACAAAGTTCAAGATCATCACAGGATCCAAACACAAACAACACACGGGGAGTGAGTTATCACATTCCTAACTAATAGAGAAACAAGACAACTAGATATATATATCATATAAACTAAATAAAATTTACTTACACGTAATTCACGTAATTCCACCACTTTGTCATTCAAAGTTCACTTTTCATCCATCAATCACACTTTTCAATCATCAATCACATTACACAAAAATCACATTCTCTGATCAAAACATAATAACACATCAATTTCATAATAAACAATTAGCAAGCGCATGAGATAGTTATGCTAAGACTCAAGCCTATATGCAATGTGGTACCATGTCAGTGAAAAACCATCCTGGGGCGCTTAGGAGTACATAACAAGACACACCACACAATGGGTTTGTCAGGTCACTCTCACTAAGTAAGATCATAGGGAGACCAGTCAGGGTCACGATGTTTTGCGAGAATGCTCCAACCATATGGGATCAACATAGGCTTAAAGGAGCACTCAAACCCGGTGACCCCCAAGGCCTACACTTTGAAGAGTCCATCAGGGCCTCTCCCTCCTGATTCAGGTCCAACCCCTAAAATCATTTTAGCACACAGACACTGCTAGTGAATTATACAATACCCACGACCTCACACTCGTGTCTTAAGCACGTACAACATATTGCGCTACAATTTAACACTGGTTCCTAAATAGGAACCTACACTTTCTCTTTAACACTGGTTCCTAAATAGGAAACCTACACTTTCTCTTTAACATTGTGCATTTACACATTTCCCAAGATAACACTGGTCGGGTTATTGTACAATTCACAGCTTACAACACAAATAATGTCACATCAAGAGTTAATCACACACTTATTCACAATTCATCACATATTTCATTTATAAGCACTGCTCATGAATTATATAATACCACGACCTCGCACTCATGTTTCAAACATGTTTAACACAATTGCGCTACAATTTAACACTGGTTCCTAACTAGAAACCTACACTTTCTCTTTAACACTGCGCATAAACACTGGTCGGGTTATTGTATAATTCATAGCTCACGATATAATTAATGTAACATCAAATGTTAACACATCCACTTATTCACAATAGAATATCATGTCCACACTTTAACATCTTATAACATCACATCAACCATCTCATAACATTCCCAATGATATTCATAAGGTACAACATGCACATGTTCATAAAATTTAACCATAATATTCTCAAACTCCAACACTTAATAATTTTTGGAATCATACTATAACACTCTACAATATTATTTACATAAATTATTAATATAAATAACTACCTCTATATATATAAACTAGCATACATCATATTAAATCACAAATTTCAAAGTAAGCTTTCAATGCACAAATTCTAAATAATTATATGAACACTTTGGTCTGTTTCAATTATGATATTAATTTTTAAATTATATATAAAAACCTAAACAACAAGAAAAAGAGAAAATACAAAATCAATATCTCTCTCTAAATTTCTCCTTACTTTATTTTATCAATTCATATTAATTAGAAAAAGTACTCAATTTATAGGGTTTACGCTCAACATAATAACATATCAATTTCACAACAATTGGTCTGTCAAACATATATGATTCACTGTAATAATTATAAGGATAAAATGAAATTGCAAAAACACCCAAAAACCTATTCCAATTGATATCTCTAAGGATCCATACACATGTTCTCACTAATTCCCAATTGTGAATAACTTATCCCTTACCTCTAAGCGGACTCACGTGTCTTCCGAATGTGATAACAGCATCTCGAGCGGTTCCCTAAGATTCCTCCAGTTTCTCCTCTGACTGCTCCGATAGAGTTCCCAAACGTCAGAGAAACGTAAAAGGGATTGAAGCCTCTATTTGGACTATTTTCATACGATTCCTTTTTCTCTCTTCACGATCATCATCTCCCAAATCCCAACGGTCAAAGGGTGCGCAGTTGAATTTCGAACAGCATATCCAAATTTCACAACAATCCAACGGTTAACAAAACCGGGATCGTAGTTTTACCAAGACAGCTCTGGGTTTCTGCGGGAAAGAAAAAGACTACAATGAGAAGGGTGTTTCTCTCAGTTCAGACATGATATCGAAATTCTCAACGGTGAGAATGCTTGTAATTGTGTTGTGAACGTGATGCTCAAATTTCACGATGATCCAACGGTGAATGAGTCCGAGATCGTCGTTTTTTTGAAACAAGTTTGGTGGGCTGCGGGAAAAAAGAAAGGGTTTTGAGAGGAAAAGGAAAAAAACGAACATGAGGGAAAGAAGAGACCGCGTCAGTGTGAAAACTGACCTAACACTATTTATAGCTAGGTTTACTCTATTTATTTATTTATTATTTTATAAAGATAAACTCTATTTTATTCTCTATCAAACAAATAAATAAAATACCCTTTTTATTTTCTCTCAAATCATTATTTTAATTAATAATTATATCTCCTTATTTATTTATTTATAGAATCTCATCATTTTTGTAAAACTCTATTTATTTATAAATAATTTTTTTTTTAAATTAGCTTACGAAAAATGGGATGTTACATCTGGCACACCGATAATTTTGACAATATTGCATATCTCAATATATGTTGCCAAATGTGCATATGGGTCCTCGTTGGGTAGACCATGAAATAAGTTTCCTTGTATCAACTGAATTAAAGAATGAGGGTAAGTGATGTTGTGTGCCTGAACCTCTGGCTGCGCAATGCTTGTAAAGAATTGCGACATAGTAGAACTAGAATAGTCCTCAAGGGTGACTCTGCGAGGTTGATCTTCAGCCATCATGTGAGCTTCAGATGCACCTGTATGAGATTCCCTTGGTTGTGGAAAAACAGAAGATGACTTCGATGAACAAGGCTTCTCTAGAATTGGTACTGCCCTTTCTTGCAAGATTTTTCTCCGCCTTTTTGCGTTGTTTCTTCTGCAAGTAGCTTCAATCTCCAAATCCAAATCAACCAAATCACCTGCAGAAGATCTACGGTGCATACAAAACACTAGCAAGAATAGTGGTTAACCAATTCAAGAGAAAAACGAATTCTACACTAACTATTTATTCATAAAAAAACAATGAATCAAAGAATAAAGAATTAATGCCTACAAACTGAACTAGACTTCCCAAATGGAAAGAAGTTCCCCGACAACGGCACCAAAAACTTGTTCCTCCCCTATACTACATGTTATTATGGATGCGAAATCTTATCGGCAAGTGTACCAAGTCGTGCAAGTAATAATAAAAAGGTAAGAAATCGAGTATTGAACTCAGGGAACTTGTTTCATTTAGTGAAGCATCATTCAATAAGTAGGAATTTGTATAAAAAGACAATGAACATGAATAAAACTATGATGTTTTCTATTCTAATTACTAATTACATAAAACATGAGCAAGTGGGTGTTAAAACAAATAATTAAAAGCGTTGGGTCCTCCTACTGAGTTACTTGATGCAATTAAAGGTTTTTCTCTATCCAAAGATGTTCATGTGTTCTATGTTAAGGACAACATTCCTAAACATCGATGTCTCGCATGAATGGGCTAATTCTAATTAAACTTCATTCTCGGATGTCTCATCAAACTTAGCTTAACCGAACAACATTAGGGTCACAACATAATAAAACTGAATTACCACACTCCATGTCCAGACATACGATAACCTAGCCCGTTCTATCTAGTTCTAAGGATGTTGTACATTTTCCATTGCTAAAGCTCCTAACTTTATATATGAAAGGGTGATCAAGCCACAAGCATGCATAGATTAAGCACATATAGAAACATTGAACACATAAGAACAACTTTAAATAGATAGGATAAGGATTTACATCAAGTTCTCAGTAGAATTCCCCAACAAGGGGTTTAGCCTTCCATCACAAGGAAGCACATTTCACAAGCAGGAAGTGGGTTTTAAGAGAGAATAACAGATTACATAGTGGTAGGGATGTCTCCTCCACCTCTAGAAACCTAGAAATCACTCCTAAACCTAAGATCCTCCTAAAAGCTAAGGTTTTTGCTTCCTTGCTCTATTTTGTGCCTTTATTCTCTGTTCTTCACACTTTATCTGCCTTTTTTCTCTCTTTTTCTTCATTTCAGGCTTTAAAAAGGGCTTTCTGTCCTCGAAGGCGTGCTTAGCGCCATTTTCGCACTTAGCACGAGTAAGTGATCTTTGGCTAAGCAAGCCAGGCGCGCTAAGCGCCAGAAGAGACAAATGACTCGTTGGGCGAGCTGGTTGCGCACTGGGCGCGTGCTTGCATAGCAAATTCCTTTCAAGATTCCTCTTACTCGCTAAGCGGGATGATGTCTCGCTTAGCAGATGATACTCGTTAAGCACATGGTCCAGGCTTAGCGAGACACCAGCTGCTGCACCTTCCATTCTCCTTTTTACATGAAAATGAAGTGAAATTTACATTAATTCCATGCGGAGAGCCTCTATTGAGCAAAGATAAAACTAAACAAGAAAATATTTACAATCCTACAAAAGAACCATAAATTGGGGAAAATATATACATTTTGGAAAACTTTTCTATACAAGTTAGTCGTAGATGACGACTAACAGCCACCCCATTATTTGGAAAGACCTTTAATCAAGTCGAAGCACATACTTACTCCTCACAACCATCAGAAGAGTACTTTTGTGGGTCAAGATGAACCATCACCCAATTGCATGACAAAACCTTCAATCAGGTGCAGCCCATACTCACTCCTCATAACCATCAGAGGAGAAACTCAGTAGGTCAAATGACCTATCCCCACACTAGTTAGGCTAGACCTTCAACCAGGGGAAATTCAAACACAACTCCTCATAACCATTAGGGGATAAGCTCTATAAAACAGAAGGAAGCCACCCCAAATGGGTGACAAGACCTTTAATCAGGTTGAACTCAAACCTGAGATGACTTCACGTCACTTTACTTTTTACAAGACCACCACGGTCCTACTTCTACAAGGTCTTGCTTCCTGTGTTGTCTACATTACGACAACCTATCCATACGGCCACAAGTACGGAGCGTTGCAAAGATAAAGGCAACATACATTCACAGTTTAAAATTCATCACCAAAGGAAAAAATTATGCATTGAAGAACATAAAATAATTGTCATAGTTTCAGGGCCTATACGGCCAAATTTCAACAAAGAAGAAAAAAGATAAAGACAAAGGCAACTTAGATACATGCATCATCACCTTGCTCCGCAGCACACTGCCCTTCATCAGCAGCCTCCTCCTCCACATTAATTTCTTCCTCATCAAGCAGAACACCCTCCTTCACATCCTTCGCAAAGAAATCGACATGCCTGATGGCCTTCTGAAACTGTTTCTCATACTGCTCCACGACCTCCTTCTTATACAGAATTAGCTCTTCCTCGAGCTCCCTACTGACCTTCCTTTCCTTGGCAGCCCACAACTTGGACTCCTCCAGCCTGGTCTCCGACTCCTTAAGTCGGGCTTCTAAGTCAACAACTACTTTGGCAAGCCCATCCTTCTCAGTCGCCAAGCTCTCCACTTTGCCACCCAAGTCCATCTTCTTGGCCTGCAAGCCCTTGCAGCATCCAAACAACTCATCACCATCTAACTAGATGTGTAGCAACTTTGCCAATACACCACCAACTTTAGTAGACAGCTGGCGGTTCGAACTTACAGCCTTAGCAAAAGCAACGATGGCATTGGCCACCTTAGGGTGCCCCACCTGCCAAGGATGCCACCTTCTGCACAGTCTCTTGGTGTTGCAATCCATTCTCCTCCAAAATTGCCAAACTCCTTTGGAGAAACACTTTGGCAGAGTCAGTAGCATTCTGCACCCTAGTCGACCTAATGAGGTTCTTGTCGAAGGCTGACACAAAGCCAACCGGGGTCTTGTGCTCCATCGTATAAGTTGCACCCCACAGTGAGTCAACATCACTAGAGGTATACGAATGACCAAGCAAGACACGAGGGCAAGAGAGTGAAGAAAGCGATGCTACCATCGCTAAAATAACAGAGGGAAAAGCCATCAGAGTCATAGAGGAAGGAGGCATCATCGTGGAAGCACCAGTGGCAGCCACACCAGCACTTAACAAAGGTTCCACGATGGTGGGCAACGACACCACAACAATACCATCCTGAGTGGCTGGCACAATAGCAAGAGCAACCTCCTGAATAGCAACAACGGGAAGAGGTAAAGGAGCATGAATAACAGGAGTACTAGCAGCGGCAGCAAGAGCCTCGACGGTCAGTGGAGCAAGAGCCTCGATAGCCGGTGGAGCCAGAAACACATCTTTCGCAGTCGAAAGGTGACCTGCAGTGGGCATCAACCCTGCAGCGGGCATCAACCTTGCAGCCTACCTCAAGACACGAAGGCTCATAGGGCCTTCGACTTCTTGCGGCCTGATAACCCAACAACATCATCCATCTTCCTCTTTACCAAAACAAAGGAATGAGCGTTGGAGGCAACCTCAGCAGCAATAAAAATAGGACCAACCTCACTAGCAGGTTGGCCCTCTTCTCCAGTGGATGGAGTAGCAACAGACGGTGGCACGATTCCACTTGTAGGTCCTACCTGCTTCACGAGTGGCCTCCAAGCGAAGTCACCCATAATACTTGCAAAACAACCAAGACAATAATAAAAAGACGTGTTAGACATCAGCCAACACCAACCTCAGACAACAAACGAGGACAAGGTTAGGAACTTACTATGCAAGGCAGTGAGATGATCGCTCGTCGAAGGAAGAGACAATATGGCCCACGCGTCTAGCGAGTATGGCAGCTGCTCCAAAATCGCTTTATTGACCCTATCCACAAGGGTCAACAGATCTTTGTCATATGACTTGAACCTAGTGGGAATAGACTACCAATAGAATGGGAAGCAGGGCTCTTCGTCCCTATTAAACATTAGTGGCATTCCATCAGCCACGACATCAGTAGTTAGGACCCTAAAGAAACGATCATTGACATGGCGAAAGACGTTTAATTCAAACTCGAACAGCTTCTTGGACACACTGTTTAAGGAGACCCATCCAATCTTCCCAGACAACTTCATTTGAAAGAAGAATCAGGAGATTGGCACACTCGGCTGGATTTTGAAAAAAGAACACAATACTTCAAAAGCCCTCACCATTGCCCAACTGTTCGGGTGAATTTGGGAAGGGGTCACATTCAAGTGCTCCAGTACATAAAGAAGAAGGGCGGACAACCAGGCGCCGCCCTAAAAACTGAGAAGTCATTACTCCCGCGAGCCTGAGCGGCCAGCTTACAAGAGTCCTTGAGGTTTGCCAACTTCACCTGACATTGAAGCCCAACAACACTTGTCGCTAAGGTTAGACAAGACTTATACTTCAACACGTCATCCCTCACCCATTCATAGCCAGCAATGACCAGGGTAGACGATGCTGACCCATCACTCTTGCTACGTTGCACGCGGGGAAACACCCTCACATCTCCATTGACACTACCTCTCCTCACACCCTCATAAGCAGAATGGGGAGGATCACAGTAACCGGGACAGGCTCCCCGGAAGTAGCATAAGGTCATGCCCTTCTGCGAGGGAGAGAAGTGCTCACACCAGTTTGGTGTGAGGTCCTCACCCTCTCCGAGGAGGAGGACTTGCTATCAGAGGCACCTCAACGAGTATCCTCAAACGAGGAACCGCCTATCGAGTTGACCTCTCGATCCATGATGGATTCCTCAATCGAGCCTCCAAAATTGTTGTCGCCTAATCCAATGGCAGAATCAGACAAAAAAGAAGACATTATGGTGGACGAGAGTACCTTTAGAAGTTGAAAGAGGGAAGAAAGGGAAACCGAAAGCCAAGAAAACACAAGGAATTGAGAATGAACAAAAGCAAGCAAGGAAGTAGGAAGACAATGAACAGTGACCCGAAATCAAATGTCCACTCCATTTATAGGGGAGATGGACTTTTCAATAACTAGCGGGAGCTAAAGAGATGCCCTAAAATTTCTCACCATAACATTCTCGCACTCACGCCCAACTGCTATTCCAGTACGTGCCCACTCCGAATGTGACACGTATGCAAGAGTACTTCGCGTGTGCCACATTCACCTACAACTCTCATTCATCAAGGCTACCACGCCCAACATCAAACAACACTCGTCCACACTTGGGGGCTTGACAAACTTGTCACCCTCTGCTTGTCAAGACTATTACCCCAGACATCAAACATACTTCCTCGACGCAGGACAATCTACTTCGACACTGGACAACCTCTTTCACTTGCAAGCCGACTCAGAGCTTGGGGGGTTTATGTACTGTCCAGGGCCCACAAAATCTAAGTGGCATCCAACATGGCACTATTGGACAAGTGGCCTCAATAACTTAAGAGGGAGATGAATTAAGTTTTATAATTTTTTACTAAACTTTTTAATTCCCTGTTAAATGATATATGATAGACTCATAATGCAGAAGAAGAAGTAGTAATTAAATTAATCAATGTTCTTTAAATGTGCAAAACAAAATCAGTTGCAATAAAATAAATGAGATAAGGGAAGAGAGAATTGCAAACTCGATTTATACTGGTTAGGCCATTTCCCGTGCCTACGTCCAGTCCTCAAGTAACCCACTTGAGATTTTCCATTATCTTTGTAAATTCTTTACCGTCTTTGAACACACCTTGGGATCCCTCACCCTTGTGTTTAAGATTCTCACAAGCCAAGAGACAAATAGTCTCTTGATTACAACTGAGTATATAAGATGTACAAAAAGATTTCTTTCCTTTAGAGTAGATGATATAAATTGAAGATCCTAGAAGAATTCTCAATAGATTTGCAAGAGTTTGGCCAATAGTTGTTTTGAGAGAATTTGACAATTAAGTTCTCTTAGAAAATCTCTCTCATTTTTCTTTTCAAAGTCAGACACACATATATATAGGCCTATTGTGCCTTTCAAAAATAGTTTGAAGAGATGTGTCTTTTCAAAAAGTTTTTCTGAAATTTTCTCACTGGTAATTGATTATAGGTTTCTAGTAATCGATTACACAGTTATATTTCTGAAGAGTCATGTTTTTTCAAAGCTTTTTTGAAATATCTTCGCTGGTAATCGATTACATATTTCTGATATATAATTGATTACACAGTTTAAAAACTCAAATAAGTTTAAAATTTAAAACAGACCATGTTTAGGTAATCGATCACCATTTCAAAAATATCTTACTTTTGAACTAATTAAGCTTGATAAAGAAATTTTGATAAAAGACTTTGAGGCCAAACTATTGCAATAAAAAATGAGATTCTTTTAGAAAATTGACTAATTCCTTATCTGTGATTTTCTTGATCTTGTTTGTTGCTACAAGAGTGCGGACGCCTGGTCCTTAGTAGTTGAATTCCCCAACAAACAGGTTATCTCTAACGCAACTAATATTCAAACGTGTTTGAATATTTTATCTATTGGCAGGTATTAAATTATCTATAACGCCAAATTATCTACAAGGTATGATTATCTTCTACCTTTACCTATAATTCAAATGTTTATCTCTAACATTATCTCTAAGCTCCCGGCTATTATCTATAAGTCGGGAATTATCTACAAGGCTATGAAAGCCCCTACAAACAAGGACCAACACCCTGACTCAGATATTATAAATACAGGTTCCATCGAGCCACTCTAGATGATCTGCTCACACACTCAGCACACGGCAACAAGCATGTGCCTCTCTCTCTCTTTCGCTCATACGAGCTCCATTATAGCACATACTTGCTTTACTCTCCTCACATGTATTCTTAATTGAGTGTTGAAGTTCTTTTTTTTGCAGGTCTCTTATCAAAGGTACCTTTCCAAGCCGACATGTGAAGTTCAAGACCCCAGTCAGCCATGTCCACCTTGACGTGTCACGGTTCCGGATTTTGGTAAGAACAAATACCTAATTTTTTTAGGCTTAAATATGTTGAAGGTCCTTGATAAATGATCAAATTTTGTTTTAGGTCTCTAATTTTTTTTTGTTGTTTTGAGTTTTTGATATATTAAAACTTTTGTTTGAATCTCTGTCACTTGTTAAGTAATGACTTGTTACCTTACAAACTGATCTTTCAAACATCATCAACGATTGTAATGGTGCTCCGCCATCACATAACTGACAACATGAACTCAAAACAACAGTTTTAATATATTAAGAACTCAATGAAAAAAATTTATTAGAGACCTAAAACAAAATTCGATCATTTATTAGGAACTTTAAACATATTTAAGTCAATTTTTTATGCAACAACACTTCATTGGTGACAGAAAAATGTTCTTCCATTACTAATACTTCTTCGAAATCTTACTTGTAGAGAATCTGTCTGCCAAAGACCTAAACCTATGTAGAAAAAAAAATTTGCAGCAAATTGAAAAAAAATCACATGCTATTAAAGGAATTCCATAATTAATTTGGGATGGAAAATATGGTCAAAACATAGTCTGGGAAGAAAACCTAAATTACAAACTTAACAAATAGTAGTTGTAGAAAGTGGAAGATGGAATTTTCAAAATAGATGTTAAAATGAAAACAAAAAAATATGTATGAAGCTCAGCTAAATTGCCATGTAAATGTGAAAAATCTATAGGGCAGTAAATTTAACTTGCATATTAGTTTTGCACATTAATAAAGAAAGTAGCAACACCTAAACAGAAGGCAAACATGTTGTTGATTGAGAGAAAAGTGCACAGAGGTAGCTACTCTTCTCCATCATGAGATAACATGTGTTTATTCCAAAAACTCCCTTCAAAATATGTTCAGTGACCTTACCAGTGCCCCAATCTGTCAATATCATTCATTGTTATTAATCACAAAAGCACCTCTTTTTAAAGACAAATGCATATGACACAATCCTAGAAGAAAACTAATAATTTGGAACACTAAAAAACAATATCAAGGTTATAATCTATGGTATTGACATAGGAAATCTCATAGTTGGTTATGGATATCATAGACATGCTCCCAACACCCATTGGCTTGCTCTTCAATGTGGTGTCACTTAAAGTCTCAATTGAAGCATGGGAAAAACCAATTTATGTTCGAGAAACATGGATGAGAAGTTCCTGAATCAATGGACTACAGTGACACACAATCATGTGGAAGAAAAGATTCAATAAATGGACATTTAGAAAGATGGAAAACAGTTAAATTTTTTTTACTCGTCTTCTCAAGCTATGAAGTACTGACACCTCTCTTGTTTGAAGTGTTGTCGTGTTGGATACGTTTCCAACACCGACGCACTCAGACACTTGTTTGATACTTGTCCAACATTTCTTATTAGATGTGTGATTCAAAAAATATTTTTTGTTGTCTTGAGCACTTAAGTCGTTACTTTTACACAACTAATACACTTGAAAAAAATATAGGTTAGTCTAAAAAGATGAATATACCATCAATTTAGATATTTTGTTATGTTAGTTTAAAAAACATAGAAGGTGTTATATGTAACTCATAGAAGGTTAGTTTAAAAAACGTTGATAAATATACCTTTATGTTAGATATTTTGTTATATGTTATTCATTTTCATTAATTAGAATCTTTTTGTTTGGGTGTATGCGGTGCCCCCATGTCTTATATTATAGACATTAGTATGTCAAAATATCTGTATTCATGTCGTGTCGAGTGTCTATGTAAGAGTTTGTGATTCATAGTTCTCAAGTGAATATTTAAGGACAGACCAGCATTACCTCCAGAAGTTCTTTCTAATCAACTTCTTTGTATAGCTCTGCTACTCTTTCTCAGACCTCACTGCTGCTGAGGCATCAACAGTAGATGGACCGAACAAATCACAAAATTCAACATCCACACAACTAAAGAAGGAAAACAATCAAGTGGCTCTTACTCACAAAGTAATTCCAAAATTTGATTGCATGTCTATCCAAGCTCTGCAATATCAGAATCACCATATCAGACTCAGAATTTATTCCAAAGCATTAACCAAATAAATAGAAGATTGCAGTTAACTAAGCAACATTAGAACCATCTTATCACATGGTATCACTAAATGAAATCACAACAAAAACATATACTAAATGGTAGAGGAAAAAGAGAATGAAAAAAAGGAAAGATAAACAACAACTCATTTCAAATTCGGCTGGTTTGTCATACACCTTTCTAGCAGCATTTCCATTTTCACTCTTGATTGCATTGGGTGCTCCAAGAAGAAGATCTCTCTACTAATTCAGAACAAATAAATTGAACAACACAAAAACCAAGGATAACCTGTTCCGGGAACACAATTAAATCATGACAATGAAATACAAAGGAATTTAGAAGAACATGGTGAATTGGTGATTACCACTACATCAACGCCTTTTATAGCAATTGAGACTCAAAGTAAAACACATAGGAATTTGGGCTCAAAGATTCAAAATTCAAAAACATTGTAACATCTAAATTTCAAAAAAAAAAAAAAAAAACCTTAAAAACTCTCTTTTTATTTTCTAAACTACTTTATAAAGTTTTATTCACAAAAACACAGATTTATTATCAAAAATTCAAAAAATATTAAGATAATTGGACAGAAAAATGAAGTGTGAAAAACAATTATCACATACAAAAATCAAACTTTGAAAGTTTTAGAGATATAAAAAATATTTTATTAAAATATTGAGATTTATTCTTAACCTTTAGTTCAATTATTAAAAGAGAAATAATTATCATACAACAAAGTATAGAACCAATCAGAGAAAGAAAAGTTAAATTTGAAATGTAATAAAATAATATGAATGAAGGAGAGATAAATACAAAATATAATGATATAAATTATTGTATATGTTTCACAACTTTTTTTAAAATATATTCTTAACCTTAGTTTCTTATAATCCATAATTGATGTAGTAGTGTAAAATTTAGTTCATATTTGGGGGAACGATCGACTCCAATGCGTCAAGGGGTCAAGGGATACTCATAGTTTTTTATCTAAGGAAAAAAATCCTTAACTCCTTACTCTTTTCCTTTCTTAATTAACTTTAAAAATTAAAATATTATATTGAGGAATAATTATGTTTCTAATGTAACTTGTATGATTATGATCGGATGATTTAACAATAATATTTTAATTCAGATAATTAACAGTGGAGAAAGCAAATATGGGTGGTATGAAAATGAGGATTTAAGTTACTATCTGCTGTCTGCATAAGCATAATAATCTATACAGGTATTTAAAAAATAAAAATAAAAAAACAGAATATAAAGACCGGGTAATATAATACGTAACTTACCTATATAAATTCTATCCATTTTCATACCTAATGAGTATCAACTCTCCTAGTCTCCTATCCTTCCAGCCCCATATTCTCTGCAGCTAGCTGCAGGCAAAATAAAAACCATCCATTACATTTTTCTTCTTCAATTATTGTCCACTGACCGACCATTCCAGGGTTGAGACTGAAGAATAATCGCCAGAGGATAATTTGGTTGGAGAGGATTTCCATACTAGCTAGCTTTCTTCTCTCTAGATATCAACTACCTGTGGTCATTTCCATTCATCGTTACCAATAAATCATTGGCAGGAGGGTGATAAAATCCGAAAAAATCTCTTTAAAAGTGATGATTAATCAGATTTTTTTTAATAAAAATTAATTATCAATAAAATTAATAAATATTTAATATAATAACGTGATACAAAAATCCATGCATCGTTTTCTTTTTTTAATCTTCAATAGTGAAAATAAATATTAATATTATGCGAACCCGTGTTACACGAGTCTCAGATTCTTTTCAGTGAAAATAAATTTACTCTAATAAATAACCAAATCTTGACAAAGATATTGTCAGACGACTGTCTTGGCCACGCTATACAATAATTTTTGTACTAACTTGTAGTTGTAGCTTACACTAGCTAGGATCGGTTCTTATAACATTTCTAACCGTGTGAAATAAAGTTACTTCTTTTTATCTGAGTCTTATTTTAAGAATTTTAATAACTCTTCTCCAAAGTCCAAACTAAAAAAAAAAAAAAAACTTTTCTCCAATAATGTTTTGTTATAAGCTTTTCTCCAAATATTAATTTTATGACTGGCGCTGGGCTCGCCGGATTCGGGCATATATGTCTGCTAAGTAGCCTGCTAGTTGGATCTTGCGTGATAAGTGCTTTATATTGATTTCTCAGTTATGTTTTTTGAGATTGTCCCTTCAAAACGATATTAATATCATTTTAAGAGTTATGTTTTAATTATGAAAATATTGATAAACTCTTAAGATAACGTAATTTTAAGGGACAACACACAAACAATAACTTAAAAAAAATAATAAAGAAGACAGGTCCATAAGTACTCATGTCATGGGTCCCCTATATTTTATTTTATTCCTTCTTCTTTTTTTTGTTGTTAAATATCTTGTACCTTCTTACCAAAAATAAAATAAAATGTCTTATCACTCTAAAATGTCTTATACACCCGCATTGACAATTCCTAGCACTGAGAAAAAGGAGCAAGCTTAAGCTGTTTTCTCTGCTCTTTGATCCCGTGAAAAAAAAAATGGCTGGAGATGAAGAAAAGCTTCGAATAGTGTGATGTTTCCATGGCTAGCCTTTGGTCACATGATCCCAAACCTTGAGCTGGCCAAACTCATTGCTCAAAAGGGTCACCACGTGAGTTTCGTATCCACCCAAGAAACATAGAGCGTCTTCCAAAACCGTCACTAAACACACTTGATATCAATTTCGTGAACCTTCCACTGCCTAAAGTCCAAAACCTTCCAGAAAACGCAGAAGCCAACACTGACATCCCCTACGACGTCTTTGAACACCTCAAAGAAGCCTACGACGTTCTCCAAGAACCGCTGAAACGTTTTCTCGAATCTTCCAAACCCGATTGAGTCTTCTACGACTTCGCTCCCTTTTGGGTGGGTTCAATGGCTTCGAAGCTTGGCATCAAAGCGCTTTTTTCAGCATTTGCACTCCACCCTTCTCGGGGTTCTTAGCAGGTTTTTTTTACCAGTACCTTCTCTCTCCAATATTTGCTTGAAATACATTACTTTAAGAATTAATTTCTAAATTACACCATTTTCTATAGCAAAGTCGGGTTCTGACATCCCAACTTGATTTTTTTTTATCATTCTACACATTCTCTCTCCATTTTTTTCTTAAAATACACTACTTTATAAATTAATTCTCAAACTAGATCACTTTCAACAAATTCACGAAAATCGGGTTCGGACTTCCCTTTTTTATTTATAAAAAACTTTATATATTATTAAAATTAAATATTATATTATATAAAATTATTTTTAATTAATTTAAAATTTAGTTATTTATTAAATTAATTTATGTAATATTATTTTATAATTTATTTTTGTTATTAAGTAAATAATATTATTAAATTTAAGTATTTTTGTTATATTATTTAAATTATTTAAAATATTTTTTGAATGAATATATGTTTTAAAATCTGAATTCTGTATAATAATTTATTTATTTTAGTAAATATTTATTTTGTATAATAATCTGAATTTTAAAATTTTTAATTTAACTATATTATATAAAATTATTTTTAATTGATTTAAAAATTATTTATTTATTAAATTAATTTATATAATATTATTTTATAATTTTTTGTAAAGAAAAATATACATATAAAGAAAAATATAAAAATTGGATAAAATTAGAGTATAATTTTTTATTTATGTTATATGTAATTGTATAATTAAATTTATGTTTTGTTAATTTTTGTATGTTCTTGTAATTAAAAAATAATAAAATTAGTTAGTAGTATTAAAATAAGGTAAAAAAAAAAAACACCACAAAAAATTATATGACAAATCTGTCACAGACAAAATACTCAAATTACAGTAACTAAAATGATACTCGACAATAATGAAACATATTAAAAATTACACTTACAATGTAAACATAACAAAACTAATGAGGATTTGATATATGTTGTACATAATACATGTCTTCTTCTATTCTATTTAGATTACTGGTTTGCTAAAAATAGTCAAAATTTCTATTGTGTAGAATTGTTTCCAATAGTTGGATTGTGCTAACACCTTTAGCACGTCTTTAGCATTTTTCAATTCTATTATATCATATTCAATCAAATTTTCGGAATACTTAGAATGACCTGGTTGTCGAAAGAACAATCGTCTAACCAATTGTGATCCGTGAATTCCATCAGGGGGACCCCTGTAGGTGCAACTTGCTTGATTAAATCCTTGAGTTTCTCCATGCCACATTCCGAAAGAATGCCAAATCTGATTGGATTAGTTCCAGTAAATGAGTAACCAAAAAACTCACCTTGACGTGGTATGTTCCACTTCCCGTTGTAATACATAATTGCATCATGAGTAGGAGTGATGGTTGATTGAAGCAGGTTGAGCATAGCATCCGGTGTTCTAATAATGGTACATAATAATTCTATAGGGCCAACACACGAGTATTGGTCATTGCACATTAACATTGTGTAAACATCATCATCATTTTTCAATTGTAAAGATTGAAAAAAATATTGTTGACCTGCATCTATGAATGGCTGTCGGTAGTAGATTTCATCCAGTAGTTGATCGTTGGTTAGTTGAAGGGTGTTGTCCATTCTACGCTTGAGTGTATCAAAAGAACAGTTGTTAGGAACTCGCATTGGTGTTGGAATGAGACTTTGAAAATAAACACTAGTTTGGTTGTAACTGATTGATCCATTTGGAAGAATGAAAGCTAATCTAGAGATAGTAATGGTCTGACTGCTTGTTTCTTCCGAAAATGACATAGTAATAAGATTGAATTTGGTTTGTGAAATTATGTTGTGTGAGATTGTGTGTTTGTATTGTGCCTGTGTTGTGTTATTTATAGTTGTATGAGTATTCTGCCACGTTGATGTGTATTGGAATCCAATGTTTCTCTTTCCCTAGTAAGTGATGTAGCAGACGTCCATTATAATTTCAGAGTGAACAAAGAGATTATGAGTTGTCCATCTCATGTCAGTTTTGCACATGTCTCTAAAAAGTAAATGTATCACCTGTAAAACTGACATGAAATAGACAGCTCATAATTCAGAGTATTGTTAATTTGGACTGTGATTTTTCCCATGTAATTAAAGCAACAAACGTTCATGATGATTTTCAGAGTGAATAAAGAGATGATGAGCTGTCCATTTCATGACAGTTTTGTAGGTGAGACATTTAATTTTTAGAGACGTGTGCAAATTGCAGAGTATTGTCAATTTGGATTGTGATTTTTCCCTTGTAATTAAAGCAGTAAACGTCCATAGTTATTTTCAGAGTGAATAAAGAGATTATGAGTTGTTAGTTTCATGTCAGTTTTGTCGATGAGACATTTAATTTTTAAAAACAATGTAGTGTAAATGACAAAGTATTGTGAATTTTGACAGTTATGTTACCATATCAACTACTGTAGTAAAAGTGAGTAAATTGAAAATTGCTAATTTAAATTTAAAGGAAAAATTATTTCAATACGTAAAGTGATAACTGAAGACAGACATAAGACATTACATGAAAATCTCAAAGAAGAAATAACTTAGACATGAATGATCCGTAGATTACCAATCCCGTTTGAATATAGGTTCGTGGGATGGAGACATGTTATTTCCTTCGGGCCCGGAAGAGGAGTCCGTATGACTATCATGGTTTTTGAGCCAACAAGTATCGTATTCACTTGATAAGTCCTCAAGATTAGAGGTTGAGCCATGTTGGTTGCCTGGTGGGTCATTATTGTGACAGATTATGACAAATAATTCCACAAATGGTAGTGATGGGTTGTTGTAAAAAATGTTGAACATTTGTCGAACATCAACATCATCTCATAGAATAAAAGATGTGTACATATAACGTTGTCCTGACTCAAATATAGGGCACCGGAAATGGAGATGTTGGATATGTTGTTCTGGGTCAATGTTTAGTTTTTGGTGAACAAGTTCAAGCAATTGTGTAAAGGTTATGACCTTGTCGACCATGAAAGTTTTTGTGTTGTTACTAACGAAGGTGGTGCCCTCATTAGTATTGCAAATTTGATCGTCGTAGTAAACACAAACATATGCAGTTAGGTGACACATTGTGGTAGGGATTGAGATGAAAATTTGAAATTGTTACGAATGTCTTTAGTTGTAGTGGTATTTATAGAATTTGGTTATAATTGAGTGAGTCACTAGTTAAGTGTGCATTTAGATGAACGGGTAAATGAACACTTAAGCATATTTACAATGGTCCATAATGTGCAAATTGCTGAGTGAAAAAAACAACTGAGTGAAAAAAAAAACTGAGTTGTCCACGTCATGTCAGTTTTACTGGTGCGACATTAATTTGTTTTAGAGATGTGTGGAAATTGCCGAGTGTTGTCAATTTCAACTGTGATTTATCCCTGGTAATTGATGGAGCAGAAGTCCATTATAATTATCAGAGTGAAAAAAATTGAGTTGTCCATGTCATGTCTGTTTTACTAGTGAGACATTTATTTTTTTAGAGATGTGTGTAAATTGCTGAGTGTTGTCAATTTTAACTGTGATTTATCTCTGGTAATTGATGGAGTATAAGTCCATTATAATTATCATAGTGAAAAAAAATTGAGTAGTGCATGTCATGTCAGTTTTACTGGTGAGACATTTATTTTTTTAGAGACCTATAGAAATTGCCGAGTGTTGTCAATTTCGACTGTGATTTATCCCTGATAATTGATGCAGCAGAAGTCCATTATAATTTCAGAGTAAAAAAAAAATTGATTTGTGAAAATTGCAGTGTGTCACGAATATTTTTTTTTGAAGTTTTTGACGTTATTACCATGGAAAAAGTGTCCAAGTCATAATTTTTTTGATTTTGTACTTGTATTTTGAGGTGTTCTTCTATGGAACCGGTGCACGAAATAATTTTTTTTGGATTCTTTGACGTTCAAACTATAGAAAAAATGAGTCACAAACATCATTAATGTGTTCGACATAATTTTAAAGAAATGCAGAACATGGGTACTTAAGCATAGTTCCAAGGGTCCAAATCATAGTTTTTTTTGATTTTGTACTTGTATTTTGAGGTGTAATTCCATGGAACTGGTGCACGAAATAATTTTTTTTGGATTCTTTGACGTTCAAACTATAGAAAAAATGAGTCACAAACATCATTAATGTGTTCGACATAATTTTAAAGAAATGCAGAACATGGGTACTTAACCATAGTTGCAAGGGTCCATATCATATTTGATGATGTCGTTACAGGGGTACTTAAACATATTTGATCCCATCATCACAACATTTTATACTTCAATGACCAAGACGATGACCAGTCCCACAAGGTGGTGGACGCCGATTACGTCGCGGATTTCTTCTTTCCAGTATGACTGGTTCTTCCACGTCATGATCATGTTGTTGTTTCATGTTAGTATTTTAAATATTGGTTGTTGCAGCTGAAGAACTTTGACCTTGTTCTCCAAACGAATGTGGTGCATCGAACTGCAAACATTGAATTCATCTTGATGAACTGAACAAGTTGCTCAATTGTTATTTCGTGTCCCTATTTCAATTCATCTCGGTCAGACACGTTTTATTTCAGCTCTTCTATTCGACAATGATGATCTTAGAGGCGCGATGGAAACAATTATCCAGAATCCACAATTGAATTCTGCCAAATTCTATGCTGTTATTTAGCTTATTCCTCAACCATAACCATCATCTCCACAACCCTCATGTCCACAACTACAACTACCGCCTCCACAACAGTTACCGTACAACAACATAGACCTCAATAATTCAGTATCTTCATACACAACCTTGAATCACAAGACCCCTTTGACATTTATACTTCATACACACAAATATTAACCGAGAATGATTCCTTTTTTCATGGCCAACAAACCTCCTTTGACCAACAAAACCATCCTTCATCCCCCTTTACGCCACCTTCACAGCTACCACAAACGCAAACATCAAACCGAGATGAACATCCCATTGCTAACGAAGATCCCATTATACGATTTCATCATGAAAACATGGATGATTTTACTGAGGATGAGGATCAACAGTTCTTTGATCACATCAATCAACAAAGCGATGACCAAACCGATGACGAGGGTGTTGGCAGACCAACGACACCTCCGTCACCTCCGTTGCAATATCAGCAACCTAGGTGTCTAGTAGACTTGAACTTTGACCACCTACCACACTATATTGATCGACCCCATTTTTGTTCATCAGCAACACAATGTACAACCACGAGTCGGTGTACTCGAGGTTGACATGACCTTCGATGACAAAGCACAATGTATTCGAGCAATAAAAGAATACAACATCAGAAATCATTTTGATTGCAGAACAATTTACTCTGACCAAAGAAGGCTACACTTCGTCTGCAAGTTACATGAAAATGGTTGTACATGGAGCTTGGGCGCATGCAATTCAAAGAGACATAACAAATGGATTATCAAGAGTATCAGAGGTCATCACACTTGTCTCGTGCCGATGCTCAGACAAGATCATCGCCAACTCGACAAACACGTCATATCACAGATCATCCAACCAATTATCAAAACAAACCCAACTGTCTCCATTAAGACATTGATTGCAGAGATCAAAACATTCATGAATTATACCCCATCCTACAAGAAGACATGGTTAGCAAAGCAAAAAGCATTGGAGATGATTTATGGAAACTGGGAAGAATCATATGCCAAACTGCCAAAACTTTTCGGAGCTTTGCAATCTTGTGTTCCCAGGACTGTGGTCGCTGCTCAAACAGAATCCTTGTATGAGGGGGGAGAAATAGTACCGGGCAAAAGATTGTTTAAACGTGTCTTTTGGTCATTTGGTCCATTCATTAATGGTTTTGCATATTGCAAACCCATTGTATAAGTAGATGGTACATGGCTTTACGGAAAGTATACTGGCACACTGTTGATAGTTACCACACAAGATAGAGCTAACCATATCTTCCTGATTGCCTATACCATTGTAGAAGGGGAGACAACTTCAGCTTGGGGGGTTTTTTCTAAAGAATTTGAGAAGACATGTTACTCCGCAAATTAACATTTCTCTTATTTCAGACCGACACCCCTCATTTATAAGTGCCTACAACAACCCAAGTAACTTATGGGTCCAGGACACATCCCATTTCTTTTGCCTGCGCCACATTGCACAAAACTTTCTTCGTGGTAACTCAAACTGCAAACATTTAAAGAAACCACTTATTTGGCTGGTGAGAATCTATTTTATTTATTTGTTATAATTTTCTTTCAATCAAATTTTATAACATAATACATTGATTAAATATTTACTGGGTACGCATACACGGAGAAGATGCACTGGCGACATCTTGGGGATATTCGTGCGAATAAACCAAGTGCAGTTGAATGACTTGATCAATTACCCAAACAAAAATGGGTACAATGCTTTGATGAAAGGAAACGTTGGGGAAATATGACTACCAATTTGTCGGAATCTGTTAATTCCATGTTAAAAAACACAAGACATTTGCCGGTGTCATCATTGGTTGAGGATACCTATTTCAAGACCGCACAACTCTTTGCCAATAGAGGTCGACAAACTCAGGCAATGATCAACTCCGGCTCACAGTATTCTGAAGTCGTCTTCGATGCAATCAATAGTGGTCAACAAGAATCTAATACACACATTGTAAATGAATTCGACAGACACAATCACACTTTTATTATAACAGAGACTCAATCCCCACTTGAAACACCCAGACCACCTGGAAGGTTTAGAGTAATGTTACAATCCCAAAAGTGTGATTGTGGTGAATTTCAGGCTAAACATTTACCGTGTTCTCACGTCATGGCTGCCTGTAAATCTGTCAATGTTGATCCCATGACCTATGTGCCGATGATATTCACTTTACAACACATTTTGCACATCTACGACAACTCCTTTGATTTATTGCCACATGAATCAATGTGGCAAGAATATGAAGGAGATCGGTGGGGTCCTGATCCAAGGAGAAAGAGGACTGCAAAGGGTCGGCCGTTTCAACTCGCATTCCTACTGAGATGGACGAAGACGAAAATGAACGAGCAAGTAGAAAAAAATTGGACTTTGCCGGCAACATGGTCATAGTAGAAATAATTGTCCTAATGTATCCTCATCTTAGTTTTTCCTTAGACAAATGTCATTGTTTAAATATTTTATTGATGACGTAGTATAATGTTTTATATAAATAAATTGTTAAAAGATTTAGTTTTATCATTTTTAATTAAATCTAATAACAGAAACAAATTAATTATATTTAGTAAAATAGTTAAATTAAAAATTTTAAAATTTAGATTATTATACAAAATAAATATTTACTAAAATAAATATATTATACAAAATTCAGATTTTAAAACATATATTCACCCAAAAAATATCTTAAATAATTTAAATAATATAACAAAAACACTTAAATTTAATATCATTTTCTTAATAACAAAATTAAATTATAAAATAATATTGCATAAATTAATTTAATAAATATATAATTTTCAAATTAATTAAAAATAATTTTATATAATATAATATTTAATTTTAATAATATATAAACTTTTTTATAAAAAAAAGGGAAGAAGGGAAGTCGGGGGGGGGGGGGTGTTAGAACATGACTTCCGTGAAGTTACTGAAAGTGATGTACTTTGGGAATTAATTCCCAAAGTAGTGTATTTTAAGCAAAAAATGGAGAGAGAATGTGCAGAATGGTAAAAGAAAACCCCGACTTCTCTTCTTCCTTTTTTTTTTATAAAAAAGTTTATATATTATTAAAATTAAATATTATATTATATAAAATTATTTTTAATTAATTTGAAAATTATTTACTTATTAAATTAATTTATGTAATATTATTTTATAATTTAATTTTGTTATTAAGAAAATGAAATTTAAGTATTTTTGTTATATTATTTAAATTAGTTAAGATATTTTTGGGTGAATATATGTTTTAAAATCTGAATTTTGTATAATAATATATTTATTTTAGTAAATATTTATTTTGTATAATATTTGAATTTTAAAATTTTTAATTTAACTATTTTACTAAATATAATTAGTTTGTTTATGTTATTAGATTTAATTAAAAATGATAAAACTAAAGCTTTTAACAATTTATTTATATATGAACATTATACTACGTCATCAATAAAATATTTCAACAATGACATTTGTCTAAGGAAAAACTAAGATGAGGATACATTAGGACAATTATTTATGCTATGACCATGTTGCCGGCAAAGTCCACATTTTTTTCTACTTGCTCGTTCATTTTCGTCTTCGTCCATCTCAGTAGGAATGCGAGTTGAAACGGTCGACCCTTTGCAGTCCTCTTTCTCCTTGGATCAGGACCCCACTGATCTCCTTCATATTCTTGCCACATTGATTCGTGTGGCAATAAACCAAAGGAGTTGTCGTAGATGTGCAAAATGTGTTGTAAAGTGAATATCATCGGCACATAGGTCATGGGATCAACATTGACAGATTTACAGGCAGCCATGACTTGAGAACACGGTAAATGTTTAGCCTGAAATTCACCACAATCACACTTTTGGGATTGTAACATTACTCTAAACCTTCCAGGTGGTCTGGGTGTTTCAAGTGGGGATTGAGTCTCTGTTATAATAAAAGTGTGATTGTGTCTGTCGAATTCATTTACAATGTGTGTATTATATTCTTGTTGACCACTATTGATTGCATCGAAGACGACTTCAGAATACTGTGAGCCGGAGTTGATCATTGCCTGAGTTTGTTGCCCTCTATTAGCAAAGAGTTGTGCGGTCTTGAAATAGGTCTCCTCAACCAATGATGACACCGGCAAATGTCTTGTGTTTTTGAACATGGAATTAACAGACTCCGACAAATTGGTAGTCATATGTCCCCAACGTTTCCCTCATCAAACATTGTACCTATTTTTATTTGGGTAATTGATCAAGCCATTCAGCTGCACTTGGCTTATTCGCACGAATATCCCCAAGATGTCGCCAGTGCATCTTCTCCGTGTATGCGTACCCTATAAATATTTAATCAATGTATTATGTTATAAAATTTGATTGAAAGAAAATTATAACGAATAAATAAAATAGATTCTCACTAGCCAACATAAGTGGTTTCTTTAAATGTTTGCAGTTTGAGTTACCACGAAGAAAGTTTTGTGCAATGTGGCGCAGGCAAAAGAAATGGGATGTGTCCTGGACCCATAAGTTACTTGGGTTGTTGTAGGCACTTATAATTGAGGGGTGTCGGTCTGAAATAAGAGAAATGTTAATTTGCGGAGTAACATGTCTTCTCAAATTCTTTAGAAAAAACCCTCAAGCTGAAGTTGTCTCCCCTTCTACAATGGCATAGGAATCGGGAAGATATGGTTAGCTCCATCTTGTGCGGTAGCTATCAACAGTGTGCTAGTATACTTTCCGTAAAGCCATGTACCATCTACTTGTACAATGGGTTTGCAATATGCAAAACCATTAATGCATGGACCAAATGACCAAAAGACACGTTTAAACAATCTTTTGCCCGGTACTATTTCTCCCCCCTCAAACAAGGATTCTGTTTGAGCAGCGACCACAGTCCGGGAACACAAGATTGCAAAGCTCCGAAAAGTTTTGGCAATTTGGCATATGATTCTTCCAGTTTCCATGAATCATCTCCAATGCTTTTTGCTTTGCTAACCATGTCTTCTTGTAGGATGGGGTATAATTCATGAATGTTTTGATCTCTGCAATCAACGTCTTGATGGAGATAGTTGGGTTTGTTTTGACAATTGGTTGGATGATCTGTGCTATGACATGTTTGTCGAGTTGGCGATGATCTTGTCTGAGCATCGGCACGAGACAAGTGTGATGACCTCTGATACTCTTGATAATCCATTTGTTATGCCTCTTTGAATTGCATGCGCCCAAGCTCCATGTACAACCATTTTCATGTAACTTGCATACGAAGTTTAGCCTTCTTTGGTCAGAGTAAATTGTTTTGCAATCAAAATGATTTCTGATGTTGTATTCTTTGATTGCTCGAATACATTGTGCTTTGTCATCGAAGGTCATGCCAACCTCGAATACACCGACTGGTGGTAGTACATTGTGTTGCTGATGAACAAAATGGTGTCGATCAATATAGTGTGGTAGGTGGTCAAAGTTCAAGTCTACTGGACACCTAGGTTGCTGATATTGCAACGGAGGTGACGGAGGTGTCGTTGGTCTGCCAACACCCTCGTCATCGGTTTAGTCATCACTTAGGTCATCGCTTTGCTGATTGGTGTGATCAAAGAACTGTTGATCCTCATCCTCAGTAAAATCATCCATGTTTTCATGATGAAATCGTATAATGGGATCTTCGTTAGCAATGGGATGTTCATCTCGGTTTGATGTTTGCGTTTGTGGTAGCTGTGAAGGTGGCGTAAAGGGGGATGAATGATGATTTTTTTGGTCAAAGGAGGTTTGTTGGCCATGAAAAAAGGAATCATTCTCAGATAATAGTTGTGTGTATGAAGTATAAATGTCAAAGGGGTCTTGTGATTCAAGGTTGTTGTATGAAGATACTGGATTATTAAGGTCTATGTTGTTGTATGGTAACTGTTGTGGAGGCGGTAGTTGTAGTTGTGGACATGAGGGTTGTGGAGACGATGGTTGTGGTTGAGGAATAAGCTCAGTAACAACATAGAATTCGACAAAATTCAATTGTGGATTCTGGATAATTGTTTCCATCGCGCCTCTAAGATCATCATTGTCGAATAGTTAAGCTGAAATAAAACGTGTCTGACCGTGATGAATTGAAATAGGGACACGAAATAACAATTGAGCAACTTGTTCAGTTGCTCGAGTAGGAAGATGATTGTTAATTTTTCGAATGAATTGTGTAAACGTAATAGAACGACTGGCGTAAAAAAATATTGGGGTCGTACATTGGTACGTCGATCCTTGAACTGGATCGTCTACAATGTGACCATTGTGGTAAATGAAGGTCGAATTTCTTTAGGTGGAGCCATGGTGGTGCTTATGGGATATGAGTGGAAATGGTGTGAGAGTTACAAATCGAGTTTTGTTTTGTGAGAAAATTGTTATGTGTGATATGTTATTGTCAAATGGTGATATTATATATAGGCTGAGAAAGTTTAGTACCAGCGTTAGATTGGAATGTTAGGTGGGAGAGTTAGATTGGAAGGTTAGGTTGGGAGAGTTAGTTACGAGGGTTAGATGGGAGGGTTAGGTGGGAGTGTTAGATTGAAAGGTTAGATGGGAGAGTTAGATTGGAAGGTTAGGTGGGAGAGTTAGTTACGAGGGTTAGATGGGAGGGTTAGGTGAGAGTGTTAGATTGGAAGGTTAGGTAAGATAGTTTGATCGGAAGGTTAGGTGGGAGGGTTAGGCAGAAAAGTTAGTTACGACAGTTAGGTAGGAGAGTTAGGTAGGACATTAAGTGAATGTGAGTAAATTAGTGTACACATGTGAGTGAACAATATGCAACCTCACACATTAATATACATGAGAGACAGTTCGTTTATTCATGATTGCTGACCGCAGTGTTCCGTATCGCATGCCAAGGTCACATGGATTGTTCAGAAACATGTTAATGGGATAAACATACGCATGTGAGTGAACAGTGAGCAACACCATACTTTAATGGGTGTCAGTGCATGTGAGGGTTAGGTCTGACATTGCTCCGCATCTCTGAAATGATGCATATGTAGACTATTATTACTGAAGTAAATTAAAAATAATAACTTCAAAGCATTCAACAACTACAACTAGATAATAAAGACGGAGAAAAACTTCAATGCAATACAACAACAATGGGATGTGTCCTGGACCCATAAGTTACTTGGGTTGTTGTAGGCACTTATAATTGAGGGGTGTCGGTCTGAAATAAGAGAAATGTTAATTTGCGGAGTAACATGTCTTCTCAAATTCTTTAGAAAAAACCCTCAAGCTGAAGTTGTCTCCCCTTCTACAATGGCATAGGGAATCGGGAAGATATGGTTAGCTCCATCTTGTGCGGTAGCTATCAACAGTGTGCTAGTATACTTTCCGTAAAGCCATGTACCATCTACTTGTACAATGGGTTTGCAATATGCAAAACCATTAATGCATGGACCAAATGACCAAAAGACACGTTTAAACAATCTTTTGCCCGGTACTATTTCTCCCCCCTCAAACAAGGATTCTGTTTGAGCAGCGACCACAGTCCCGGGAACACAAGATTGCAAAGCTCCGAAAAGTTTTGGCAATTTGGCATATGATTCTTTCCAGTTTCCATGAATCATCTCCAATGCTTTTTGCTTTGCTAACCATGTCTTCTTGTAGGATGGGGTATAATTCATGAATGTTTTGATCTCTGCAATCAACGTCTTGATGGAGATAGTTGGGTTTGTTTTGACAATTGGTTGGATGATCTGTGCTATGACATGTTTGTCGAGTTGGCGATGATCTTGTCTGAGCATCGGCACGAGACAAGTGTGATGACCTCTGATACTCTTGATAATCCATTTGTTATGCCTCTTTGAATTGCATGCGCCCAAGCTCCATGTACAACCATTTTCATGTAACTTGCATACGAAGTTTAGCCTTCTTTGGTCAGAGTAAATTGTTTTGCAATCAAAATGATTTCTGATGTTGTATTCTTTGATTGCTCGAATACATTGTGCTTTGTCATCGAAGGTCATGCCAACCTCGAATACACCGACTGGTGGTAGTACATTGTGTTGCTGATGAACAAAATGGTGTCGATCAATATAGTGTGGTAGGTGGTCAAAGTTCAAGTCTACTGGACACCTAGGTTGCTGATATTGCAACGGAGGTGACGGAGGTGTCGTTGGTCTGCCAACACCCTCGTCATCGGTTTAGTCATCACTTAGGTCATCGCTTTGCTGATTGGTGTGATCAAAGAACTGTTGATCCTCATCCTCAGTAAAATCATCCATGTTTTCATGATGAAATCGTATAATGGGATCTTCGTTAGCAATGGGATGTTCATCTCGGTTTGATGTTTGCGTTTGTGGTAGCTGTGAAGGTGGCGTAAAGGGGGATGAATGATGATTTTTTTGGTCAAAGGAGGTTTGTTGGCCATGAAAAAAGGAATCATTCTCAGATAATAGTTGTGTGTATGAAGTATAAATGTCAAAGGGGTCTTGTGATTCAAGGTTGT
The DNA here is from genome assembly GCF_000004515.6 of Glycine max. NCBI lineage: Eukaryota > Viridiplantae > Streptophyta > Magnoliopsida > Fabales > Fabaceae > Glycine > Glycine max. Next base: position 36,550,150 of record NC_038244.2, read on the forward strand.
TGTATGAAGATACTGGATTATTAAGGTCTATGTTGTTGTATGGTAACTGTTGTGGAGGCGGTAGTTGTAGTTGTGGACATGAGGGTTGTGGAGACGATGGTTGTGGTTGAGGAATAAGCTCAGTAACAACATAGAATTCGACAAAATTCAATTGTGGATTCTGGATAATTGTTTCCATCGCGCCTCTAAGATCATCATTGTCGAATAGTTAAGCTGAAATAAAACGTGTCTGACCGTGATGAATTGAAATAGGGACACGAAATAACAATTGAGCAACTTGTTCAGTTGCTCGAGTAGGAAGATGATTGTTAATTTTTCGAATGAATTGTGTAAACGTAATAGAACGACTGGCGTAAAAAAATATTGGGGTCGTACATTGGTACGTCGATCCTTGAACTGGATCGTCTACAATGTGACCATTGTGGTAAATGAAGGTCGAAATTTCTTTAGGTGGAGCCATGGTGGTGCTTATGGGATATGAGTGGAAATGGTGTGAGAGTTACAAATCGAGTTTTGTTTTGTGAGAAAATTGTTATGTGTGATATGTTATTGTCAAATGGTGATATTATATATAGGCTGAGAAAGTTTAGTACCAGCGTTAGATTGGAATGTTAGGTGGGAGAGTTAGATTGGAAGGTTAGGTTGGGAGAGTTAGTTACGAGGGTTAGATGGGAGGGTTAGGTGGGAGTGTTAGATTGAAAGGTTAGATGGGAGAGTTAGATTGGAAGGTTAGGTGGGAGAGTTAGTTACGAGGGTTAGATGGGAGGGTTAGGTGAGAGTGTTAGATTGGAAGGTTAGGTAAGATAGTTTGATCGGAAGGTTAGGTGGGAGGGTTAGGCAGAAAAGTTAGTTACGACAGTTAGGTAGGAGAGTTAGGTAGGACATTAAGTGAATGTGAGTAAATTAGTGTACACATGTGAGTGAACAATATGCAACCTCACACATTAATATACATGAGAGACAGTTCGTTTATTCATGATTGCTGACCGCAGTGTTCCGTATCGCATGCCAAGGTCACATGGATTGTTCAGAAACATGTTAATGGGATAAACATACGCATGTGAGTGAACAGTGAGCAACACCATACTTTAATGGGTGTCAGTGCATGTGAGGGTTAGGTCTGACATTGCTCCGCATCTCTGAAATGATGCATATGTAGACTATTATTACTGAAGTAAATTAAAAATAATAACTTCAAAGCATTCAACAACTACAACTAGATAATAAAGACGGAGAAAAACTTCAATGCAATACAACAACAAAATATGTTAAATTATTCATTCTAATTTCATTGTATTCTCCAGCTTCTACTCCATGTCGGCCCAACTTAGGTCATTAACTTGAGTAGGTGATAATGAATTATGAACATCAACTTTAAGTTCCATACATATTACACTTCTTATATTGAGAAATGTATGAAACATGCATGAGATAGCTTCTTCGTCAATAATTTGAATTGCCCTATATTGAACTTCACCATTTAATTGATATACAGGACAACGATACCAAAGGGTATTAATTATAGGCGTAACACCATTATCTGTAATTGATGACTGTATTGCAGTGATTATATTTGGCAGTGTCATTGTTGGATTCAAGAGTAACGACTTTGTGTTGTCACCTCAGAAAATTGCATTTGCACTTGAACTTTGAATGATTTCACCATTGATATAAACGTACACACAAATAGGCTCTGACCTCATTGCTAGCCCTCTTTGTTTTCTCTCACAATTTGATTAGACACAACAGTGCAAAGTATTTGGTGACATGGTAGGTTTATAGATGCAATCAATCACGGGTCCATGGTTCACGTGAATTAGAATCTCGATGCATCACAGTACCACAGTCGTGTTAATGTGCTTTGGAATCTCGAGGCCTTACAACGAGACACAATATAAATATGGTTTGGAATCTCGAGGCATTACAATTACATTAAGTGTAATGTTGAGGCCATGCGAAATGTTGAGAACAAAGCTAATGCGGTTATCGTATGCATGTGGGTGAATAGTGTGCACGAAAATGTCATTGGTTCACGTGCATTAGAATCTCGATGCGTGACAGTACCACAGTTGATGTTAACGTGCTTTGGAATCTCAAGGCCTTGCAACGAGACAATTTATAAATGTACTTTGGATTCTCGAGACATTGCAATTACCTTAAGTGTAATGTTAAAGACATGCGAATTATTGAGAACCAAGTTAATGTGGTTAACGTACGCATGCGGGCGAACAGTGTGCATGAAATTTTAGTGATTCACGTGAATTAGAATCTCGATGCACCACAGTACCATAGTCATGTTAACGTGCTTTGGAATCTCGAGGCCTTAGAACGAGACAAATTATAAATGTGCTTTGGAATCTCGAGGGATTACAATTATCTTAAGTGTATTTGTGCTTGCAAAACCGAACATAGTGTAAATGATAAATAGATGAGAGGTGCATGTCAATACCACATTTGCATCACGCAACTTGAAATTTTATATCATTTGTATTCGGTTTACCATTTGACATCATTCTCATGGATGATAAACCTCTATTGCGCCATCAACATGTTCATCGTTCACGTACTACGATTAATGAGTTAATCACTTCCTATTACCATATATTACCTGAACCAGAACCACAAATTATACCATTATTATTGTCTACCGGGTTCCAACATATTGCCTTAATCAAACAGTGTAAAATTGATCCTGCATTGATCACTGCATTGGTTGAATGATGGAGGCCTGAAACACATACCTTTCACCTGCCATGGGGAGAGTGCACCATCACACTCGAAGATGTTGCTCATCATCTAGACATTAGAGTCGATGGTCGTGTTGTGGCTGAACCTAGCTTCTTACATTGGGATGAGTTATGCCACGAGTTACTAGGGGAAGTTCGTCCCGAAAATGCACGTAAAGGAGCCGCGCTGAAGCTGACATGGTTGCTAAACATGTTGCGCGCACCATTGCCTGAAGAACCAACAACGCACCAACTACAATGCAGGTGTAGAGCTTACATAATGTACATGATTGGCGGTGCTTTAATTCCTGATAAATCTAGAAATAGAGTTGATTTAATGTATTTGAACCTATTACGTGATTTGAACAACATAAAAAAATATAGTTGGGGTTCGGCTTGCTTAGCAAACCTGTATAGAGAACTATGTCGAGCATCATCAGAGGTTGGTAAATCTATGGGTGGTTGTGTCATACTATTGCAGTCATGGGCTTGGTATCGCATGTTATTGCACCAAGAGTCCCACGATCCGAAACAAGTTTTCCACTGGCTAAAATGTTATTTACATATAGCGAAATGTAAATTTTTTTATTTCAATGACGTGTATTATAACATTACAATGAATACTGATTTTGTATGTTTTACATTTTAGATGGAGTAGTGGTAGATTAGAATATAGGGCCACACCGCATGGTGACTTAGTCGGATATAGGTCTCGTATAGATCATATGGAGAGCCATCACACTCGAAGATGTTGCTCATCATCTAGACATTAGAGTCGATGGTCGTGTTGTGGCTGAACCTAGCTTCTTACATTGGGATGAGTTATGCCACGAGTTACTAGGGGAAGTTCGTCCCGAAAATGCACGTAAAGGAGCCGCGCTGAAGCTGACATGGTTGCTAAACATGTTGCGCGCACCATTGCCTGAAGAACCAACAACGCACCAACTACAATGCAGGTGTAGAGCTTACATAATGTACATGATTGGCGGTGCTTTAATTCCTGATAAATCTAGAAATAGAGTTGATTTAATGTATTTGAACCTATTACGTGATTTGAACAACATAAAAAATATAGTTGGGTTCGGCTTGCTTAGCATGTATAGAGAACTATGTCGGAGCATCATCAGAGGTTGGTAAATTTATGGGTGGTTGTGTCATACTATTGCAGTCATGGGCTTGGTATCGCATGTTATTGCACCAAGAGTCCACGATCCCGAAAACAATTTTCCACTGGCTAAAATGTTATTTACATATAGCGAAATGTAATTTTTTTTATTTCAATGAGTGTATTATAACATTACAATGAATACTGATTTTGTATGTTTTACATTTAATGGAGTAGTGGTAGATTAGAATATAGGGCACACCGCATGGTGACTTAGTCGGATATAGGTCTCGTATAGATCATATGGAGAGCCATGAGGTATAATACTATCATGATCTGCACCTTAAATATAACATACATACTAACATGTTGCCTTGTTGGCATATATTTCATTTTCTTGGGTCCATATAGAGGATTTGAAGAACACCTACCAGACGTGCATATAGAGACATGAAATTTGGTCTGCATGTACTACAATTATTTGTTTCTCGATTGTCGAATGGCATCAAACAAATCGGGTGAAGCTACAGTTTGGACTACAACAAGATATCCTGTTGATCCCATGAATCTTGATCTACTTCACCAAATGACATGCGAGACAATCATTACACTGGATTGGATGGAATATCATGAGGAATGGATTAATATCTGGAAAAACAAACACAACGATATTTTAGATGGGCAATGGGTTGAAGGAATAGTGACACATACACCAACATACATGGAATGGTATAGAAAAAACACTATTTTGTTCTTGTCTGTTGAACAACAGCTACATGATCCATGCACAACAATTATACAAAATGATGCAGGGTCAGGTGTTGAACAAACACATTTTGAAATTCCACATCCTCAGTCAATGTATTCTACTCCTTCACCTGTTCATCAAACTTTTGGCCACACTGGCGAGTCAGTCACCGCAACCACCCATGAATGGATGACCGATTTATTTGGCATCGATTTCAATACACCAAATTCAGCGGCATCATATTTAGCTACTTTAGAACAGTTCGATGCACCGCATTCGTTTGGAGAACAAGGACAAAGTTCTTCAGCTACAACAACCAACATTGAAAATACTAACATAGAACAACAACATGATCATGACGTGGAAGAACTAGTCATACTGGAAAGAAGAAATCTGCGACGTAATCGGCGTCCACCACCTTGTTGGACTTGTCATCGTCTTGGTCATTAAAGTATAAAATGTTGTGATAATGGGATCAAATATGTTTAAGTACCCCTGTAACGACATCATCAAATATGATTTGGACCCTTGCAACTATGGTTAAGTACCCATGTTCTGCATTTGTTTAAAATTATGTCGATCACATTAATGATATCTGTGACTCATTTTTTCTATAGTTTGAACGTCAAAGAATCCAAAATAAATTATTTCGTGCACCAGTTCCATGGACTTACACCTCAAAATACAAGTACAAAATCAAAAAAACTATGATTTGGACCCTTGCAACTATGCTTAAGTACCCATGTTCTACATTTCTTTAAAATTATGTCGAACACATTAATGATGTTTGTGACTCATTTTTTCTATAGTTTAAACATCAAAGAATCCAAAAAAAAAATTATTTCATGCACCAGTTCCATCGACTAACACCTCAAAATACAAGTACAAAATAAAAAAAACTATGATTTGGACCCTTGCAACTATGCTTAAGTACCCATGTTCTGCATTTCTTTAAAATTATGTCGAACACATTAATGATGCTTGTGACTCATTTTTTCTATAGTTTGAACGTCAAAGAATCCAAAAAAAATTATTTCGTGCACCAGTTCCATGGACTTACACCTCAAAATACAAGTACAAAATAAAAAAAAACTATGATTTGGACCCTTGGAACTATGCTTAAGTACCCATGTTCTGCATTTCTTTAAAATTATGTCGAACACATTAATGATGTTTGTGATTTTTTTTTTACTCTGAAATTATAATGGACTTCTGCTGCATCAATTATCAGGGATAAATCACAGTCGAAATTGACAACACTCGGCAATTTCTATAGGTCTCTAAAAAAATAAATGTCTCACCAGTAAAACTGACATGACATGCACTACTCAATTTTTTTTCACTATGATAATTATAATGGACTTATA